>NC_139624.1:38187665-38355165 GCF_964638095.1 Poromitra crassiceps
GTGTGTGTGTGTATCTCCTATCTGTCCAGGATGTATGTGTTTAGAGCACTAAAGCTGTGCCTCACCGGGGCCATCTGGGAAGCTGGCTGCTGTAATTAAGATGGAGGGAGGGAGAGAGAGATGTAGGGGAGAAGGTTGGGAGAGAGGTATGAATAAAGCAAGGGAGAAAACAGGAAGGAAAAATGGTATAGGGAGAAGGCAGAAGGGAGGATGGAAAGATGGAGAGAGATGAAAAGTGGAGAACAGAAGGAGGAAGACAGGAGAGCTGAGAGAGGAGAAAGGATGGAGGGATGAAACGAGGGGTAGGCGGTGGCAAGAGGAGATGACAAAGGAAAGAAAGCAAAATAATGGTGGACAGTGGAAAAGCAGTGGGGCAGTGAGAGGAGGCAAGGAGGCCTCAAGTCACAAAAATGTGGAAAAAAATAGAAAGAAAAAGATATGATCAAACTGGATCTCCCAAGTATGTAGACGTACAAGCGCGTGCACTAGGGGTTCCAACTTCCTTCCTCTTTTCTTCCCCTCTCTCTTTAGCTGTATGGATGTGTGGGTGTTCTAGCTCAGTCTCGCTCTCACTCTCTCTCTCAATCTCTCTTTCTCCCTCTCTCCCTCGCACACACACACAAATATTCACATATTCAGGTATCAGGGAGGGATGCTACCCACACACTGTTAATTGCAGGTTACAGTACAGTCTTCCATTGTGGTCCCATTGTTCCATTGTTTGTAATTACACCAGTGTCAGGTGAACCCAAAGGCCAACATTGGACATGTAGCCCTGCCTGAATGATGCTACTGTACAAGAGCCTCTCTCTCTGTCTCAGTCTCTTAGTTGTATTTCAACCAGCTTTACTGCCATGATAAGCCAAAGTAGAGAATTAAAAATGTCCCCTAGACAGATACCTGTACATTAACTCATTGAGTGCCAGCCACTTTTGGAGAACGGACGCTCCCAGTGCCAGAGTTTCAGAGCGTTTTCAGTGATTTCTCGAGGCCCACAGAATATTGTGTGATATTACTATGTAAACACCGAACACGCACAAAGAACGATGAGACTCTCTTCTATCATCTGCAAAACAAAGTTTATTGATACCATTTTCCGTTCTTTAGTTATGAGCCGGAGAAGATAGGTTGTTTTGAGCAAAAAGACACGTTTCAAATTAGAAGCTGAGTTATTCCGCCTTTTGTGAAATGAAGCATTTCAAGCACATTCACTGAGTCTATAGCTAATATTTTCTGATGTAGTGACGTGGTGTAGTTGTGTGGTGCCCTGCGGGCCCCACCCCCCTCTCCCCCCCTCAGCTGCAAACTCCTCCCCACACTAACACACAGCCTAACACGCACCCAGTCTATTTTCGGAGCGCTCCGTTTTTGTGCGGCGGCTCCCAGCGCAACACGGAAATGCCAAACCGGACTGCAGGGAAAGGTTTGGCCCTTTGGCGTCGGGTGCTGCCTTTCTGGCGGCTAATCGTGTGGAGAAACTATGCAGACAGACAGACAGAGACAGAGAGGCTCAGTTGTGGGCGCGGATTGACTGCTGTTCGCAGCCAACGTCAGCTGCAGACAGAGCCATCTATATGGCTCTGGCTGCAGCATGAGCGGTTTCTCTTTCATCATGGGGCTTTTTCCTGCTGTTTTCCGGACCTTTCTCTAATCTGGAGAGCACTGTCGCCACCTAATGAGTCCGTAAAATAGGTTATACACCTTCAATAGCTACAATATTTGTACAGGAGATGCCTGAGGCTTTGATCCACGTCCCACCGTCAAAAAACGCAATTGACGAACATACTCGTCCTTGGCACTCTACGTTACTAAACGAATTGACGAACATACTCGTCCTTGGCACTCAATGAGTTAATTGTGGTCAAACCATAAGGTGTCTCTTGTGTTGCACGGTATACCGAAATTTCGATACTATTTCAATTATTCCATTATTGTGCCTGTAAAAAGAAGCTGCGCATTTCCTCGTTTAAAACTAACGTTACACGCGATGCAGAAAATAAACCAACTCAGTTTCTCAGTGTCTCTGCCATCACACTGGACAACAACACTAGCGGGAGACTTCTCTCACTCCTGCAAATATACAGTAATGTTATGTGTAATGTTACCATATGTAACAGCTTACCAAGAGGGAGAGAGAGGAGCCATCGCTAACAGCTAAGCTAAGTAACGAGCAGATCTGAAAAGCATTCATAAATTTCAAGTATCATATCGGTATCGAGTATAGTGATACTAAACTTGGTATCGGTATCGAAGTCAAAATGTTGGTATTGTGTCTCTGATTCTGATGAATAATGTTATAAGAATGTCTCTTTGTGTACTTGTTCCCACAGGTGGCATCTCTGGGTGTGACCACCTTCACCCTGTGTGCCCTGTGCATCGATCGCTTCCGCGCGGCCACCAACGTCCAGATGTACTATGAGATGATCGAGAACTGCACCTCCACCACCGCCAAGCTGGCCGTCATCTGGATTGGCGCTCTCCTACTGGCCCTCCCGGAGCTCCTCATTCGGCAGCTGGTGGCGGAAGACACTGGGATCCCGGACGAGCCCCCCGCGCAACGCTGCATCATCAGGATATCGACCTCGCTTCCCGACATGCTCTACGTGCTGGGCTTGACTTACGAGGGTGCCCGGCTCTGGTGGTGCTTCGGTTGCTACTTCTGCCTCCCCACCCTCTTCACCATCGGCTGCTCGCTTGTGACGGCGCGCAAGATCCGGCGCGCCGAGCAGGCCAGCGTGCGCAGCAACAAGAAGCAGATCCGCCTGGAGAGCCAGATGAACTGCACGGTGGTGGCACTGGCCATCGTGTACGGCGCCTGTGTGGTGCCCGAGAACATCTGCAACATTGTGTCGGCGTACATGGCGGCCGGGGTCCCTGAGCGCACCATGTCCGTGCTGCACCTGCTCTCCCAGCTGCTGCTCTTCTGTCGGGCCGCGGTGACGCCGGCGCTGCTGCTGCTCCTGTGTCGCCCACTCGGCAGGGCCTTCCTGGACTGCTGCTGCTGCTGCTGCTGTAGTCACGCCCCCTCCTCGGCCACAGCCAGCGACGACAATGAACATGAGTGCACCACCGAGTTGGAGCTGTCGCCTTTCAGCACCATCCGCCGGGAGCTGAGTAACTACACCCCTGCCGGCTCCAACTGCTAAAAGTGACGTTCTTCGTCAGGCATGGAGATTTCGCTAGCCTGCGATTAGCTTGTGACCGGTGTTTCTCAGACTGGGCTGGAAGAATGGAGTTGGAAGCTGAATAATTACGTTGGGCCAGTGTCCCAAGTCCTCAACGTCCATCCCTGATCTTAATACTGTTGCAGTCACTGTATAACTCTTACTTTTCCAGGCAAGCTAATAAGCTGACTCTTGTTTTCATTCAGGCCCTGGGGTGCTCTTAAAACAGGGTCAGTACTGAAGGAACATGTATTTACAGTAACTACACACTGGTCACCTCCAGCTGTTCGCAATCCTGTCTGAAACCTTTAAAAGCTAAAAACCTCCCTGCCGAAGACCTTGTATGCCTAAAGATCTCCCTGGGTCAGTGGGGATTGTCCCTCAATGTCTGGTTGGTTCCTCACATGAGGTTTGAATCAGGTTAATTACTCTAGGATCTCAATACTGCTGTGTGTCCTACAGGCTCTCATGTTATTTGTGGCAGGTAAAGGTACATATACATATATTTATTCTGTACAGCATATGTTAAGTTGGCACCAGAAAAGACTGCAGAGTACATGCATCACAGCAAGTTCTGTAATTGTATCTAAAATTGGCAAACATATTTGTGATTGGCATGTCTGATGTTGTGGTGTGCCACCACAAATATGATCTATGTATGGGAAGCTCTTACTGTATAGCTTAGGGAAGAAATGGTCAATGCAACCACCTTGCAAATGTTTCACTACTGAGGTGATGGGGGCTGAGCTCATTAGTCGAAACAGTAACCTTGTATGATCATTCAAATGCGGGATGCCGGTAAATGTGCGGGCTCACTGCCTATAGAAATATTCAGTTTACAGACTGTATTTGCTACCCAGTAAATGTATGGGCCATATAATGGTGCACTCATGCATAGCCTGTGTGGCTACGGAACTAGGCTTCTGTTCAATAAGCTACACTTGTGCAGTGTCTGCAGTAATGACAATTTTCAATGACATGATACAGAGAGCATCCCCTTGCTTGCTTTGGGGAATACAAATGCACACAACAACAACAACAACAACAATATGCCGAAAGACATCCGGTTAACTCAATATAGAACATGACTGGGCTGGTCTCAGAAAAAAAGGAAACCTGAATGGAATTAAAAGTAAAGGGATGGACTGAATGGAATATACACAAGTGAATGAATTAGTATAGAGTGGAAAGAAA
Source organism: Poromitra crassiceps (assembly GCF_964638095.1). Lineage (NCBI taxonomy): Eukaryota > Metazoa > Chordata > Actinopteri > Beryciformes > Melamphaidae > Poromitra > Poromitra crassiceps. The sequence continues at coordinate 38,192,024 of NC_139624.1, forward strand.
TGGAACATGACATCATGGAATCTAATTGAATGGAATGGACTCGATATGAGCTGGACACTGAAAAAAAATATCTGCACTACACACAGCGCATCATGTTACACCTTACACTTTGGGCTGTATATATACTGTACACTTTCTTTGGTGCTCTTATGATGAATGCGCTGTAAACAACAAATCCATCAGTTCGACTTAGAATCTCAAGCAATTGTAGTCATGGCCGGTTATCGATAACTCTGGAAGTACACCACCAATCGTGAGGGTGGAAAACTCATTGTAGAGTTCCACTGAGCTGCCACAGGCACAGTTTGGAGGCATAGCTTGAATCCTTTGAGTGACAATTGTCAAAATCTCTTCACTTTGACTGATGGCTGTTTGACAGCTCATTTCCAAAGTCTGGAGATCAAACAAATGGCTTAAATTGATATGCATTCCATAGTCCTTTTCTTGGCCTCAAATATCCTCTGGAATTTGATTACTTGAGTTTCTAAGTTGAACCAAGAAATGTTTTTCACATTGCATACATTTACAGGTGTATTGTACTGTAAAGCTGTTTTCTTAATCCTACTCATCAGACCTGGGTCAAAACAAGGTTCAAAACACTATGACCGATTGATGACAATGCAGCCAATAGAATTGTTCCCGAAACCTATACAGCCTAAACATTTGGTATTAATGCAAGTAAACACCAGTAGTATGTGGAAATGGACAGGTGGAGGAAATGTAGCTTAGTTTTCAAATGGTGGGGTGCTCTTTAGACAAGGATGACCAAAATTACTCTGAAAATGCCTTCATATTAGTAAGAAATATTAATAAAATTGTAATTCCAAGTATTTGAAAGAAGTAAGATTAACTGTGGTGAACTCAATTGTGATGCTCCAGGTGTGATGTTCATCGGTATACTGTATATTGCGATGAATTTTTTGCATACGATTCTGCACTGCCAAACACCTTCTCTCTGTCTGTCTCTTGTGCTCTTGTGGTAGTAGCACACTTTCTCTGGGTGTCTCTCAGGATCGGAGGTCAATTTGTTCTCAATTCCATCAATAACAGAGAGAGGAATTTCATTACAATACAAAAACCATGTCAAGTTTGATTCCACCCAGGATCAACCAAAATGTCAGTACTGTGAGGCACTTTGTGCATGTTTTCCCTGTCAGAGCCACCCACACACTGAGTTCTCTAGTGAGCTCCAGTGTATGAGCTCTACTCTCTCCAGGTTACTGATGGGGCCTCAGGTTCAAGCTGCCTGCAGTTCTTCAACTTAATAGAGGAACCTGGCAGGAACGTCTCCATAGGCATAACATGTTTGACAGTGCTTTTTATTAGGCCCACCGGCAGGGTGATGCGTATGGTGGGGCAAATTAGGTAAAGCTGTCCTGGGAGTGTCCGGCAGGGTGATGCGTGTGGTGGGGCAAAGGAGGTAAAGCTGTCCTGGGACTGTCCGGCAGGGTGATGCGTGTGGTGGGGCAAAGGAGGTAAAGCTGTCTTGGGACTGTCCGGCAGGGTGATGCGTGTGGTGGGGCAAAGGAGGTAAAGCTGTCCTGGGACTGTCCGGCAGGGTGATGCGTGTGGTGGGGCAAAGGAGGTAAAGCTGTCCTGGGACTGTCCGGCAGGGTGATGCGTGTGGTGGGGCAAAGGAGGTAAAGCTGTCCTGGGACTGTCTGGCAGGGTGATGCGTGTGATGTGGGGAAAAGGAGGGAAAGCTGTCCTGGTACTGTCCGGCAGGGTGATGCGTGTGATGTGGGGAAAAGGAGGTAAAGCTGTCCTGGGACTGTCCAGCAGGGTGATGCGTGTGGTGGGACAAAGGAGGTAATGCTGTCCTGGGACTGTCGTGCAGGGTGATGCGTGTGGTGGGGCAAAGGAGGTAAAGCTGTCCTGGGACTGTCTGGCAGGATGATGCGTGTGGTGGGACAAAGGAGGTAAAGCTGTCCTGGGACTGTCCGGCAGGGTGATGCGTGTGGTGGGACAAAGGAGGTAAAGCTGTCCTGGGACCTTAGCCCAAATTCACTTCCACTTCTTGCAGCTCAGCTTTCCCCATTAAGTTCATTTTCACACTGGAACATTTTAAGTCGACTTAACTGAGTTTTGGGGCCGAACACGGCGCGACTGGGTCAGTGTGAACATGCCACTCGCCCTCGTAGTCGACGTAATTCACTCGCTCTCGGTCCAGCTGGAGAGGGTGGTTTCGGAGCGGCTTGCCTCGCCCTGTAATGCGGCGCGAGTGATGTGTGAATGCGCGCCGACTTCAGCTTGTCCTAAATTCCAGATACTCCGCCTTTTTTGAGCTAGACAGGCACCCGTAAGCAGCAAGCGGTTACAAATGTTAATGTTTACAACTTACCTGGCTGTTCGCCAATAATATGTGCGTATGGTGAGGGCTTCACGGTTCAACAGAATCAATCTGTTCTGCTTACATCCCGGGCTTCTTTTCCGGGTGGAATTACGCTATACTTCCGTCTGGTTGGCATGGATACATGAAACTCCACTCTGTAGAACGACGGCCTGGGCGCGGTGATAAAAAGCATATGTGAAACGGAGCCGCTCTAGTTGAAAATTGAAACATTCTATACTTTTCACAGCTGCGGCAGAGCCTGGCTCGACCCAAATATGCGTGAAAACGCCCTAAATCTCTCCAGAAACCTATGAAAGATGTTTTCAGTCACTTATATGAGCCATTACAACACTATGGATTTATGACCTGATTTTTGATGGAACTGAAGTGTGCATTGACCTCCTAAGCCTGGGTATCTTTCTCTGCATATTTCTGGGAGTATTGCTCATTCTAAATGGCTCAGTGTGTAGTAACGTGGTTCAAACTATTGATAAAGTGATTATTGTAAATCAGTCAGTGAGACGTTTGTTCAAAACCTTGTGAGTTTCCTCTTCACTCTGAGCAAAATGTGTCTGTATTTGATACCTGAAAATGTAAGCACACAACCACTATTGTCTCTAAGTCTAGTCACTGGTTTCTAAATAGCTTTTTATATAGCCAAAAAACTGTCCCTTTGTTTATCAAAGAACTTTATCTTGAAAACTATTAAAAACCTAAATGTACAAATATTGTTGCGTTTGTTTATTTATTGTTTGTATTTGTATAAGCTCTGTTTTTTTAGATCTCAGCATTGATGTACAGGTTTCTGTGAAGAGAGGCATAGCGAGGAACATGTTCCTCATAGAAAATGACCAACTTGAGAGTTGGAGCACCTCGGATCTCTATTCCACATGACTACTAGAGGACCTTTTTAGTCCAAAGGTCTCCCAACCCTACAATCTTTATTAAAAGCTGAAATGTAATCCAGCCTCCTGTTGTAGCTGAACGTTGTTGCCATGGAGACACTCACTGTTAAGTACTTCAATTTCATGTACTTCATTCTAAGACATGTTGGGCCCTATCCTGGTACAGGTGATATCCCCTATTTGCGCTTGCGCACCTGTTTGCGTGTGCCTTAAGGCATGGAAGATAGCGGTCTGCCTTGCGCATTTGTCCACGTGTTGTGGTGAGTTTTGCACCCCCGCCCGGCAGCAGCTAAAACGCATCCCTACCTCACGGGAGCATATTGTAATGATTTATACAGAAATGTAACTGTTTAAAAGTGATATAATTGTCTGGGTAGACGTGACCTCCCTGATTTCTAAGATAAAACAGCCCCGAAATATGTTGGGGATGCAATTCTTTGCGGGGATGCGGAAACGTTCACGGCACATGCCGCAGGCGCAAATTAGAGCCGTGCCAAATCATCCATGCCCCCAAAATGCCAGTGCAAATCGATTTTGGGCGGTCTTAAGTACCAGAATTATTCACAGGTGTGGCCAGGCAATGCATCAATAAAAACTAATCAGATTCCCGTCTCGCAATTGCTGTTTGCGCGAGGCATGCATATATATGCTGTAATTCTCTCCATGCGTAATAAAGTGTACTCATGCGAGGACAGAGAGATGGAGAGAGCTTATTGACAGATCGTCTGTGGTGCCAACGACCCTCCGTGTTATGAAGGTGAATAGCCTATGTCCATTGTCCAACAAGTTTTCTCAATTCATTTCCCTCTTTGCGATGTGATAAAAGTTTCTCACTGAGTTATAGTTGATTGCCTCACTGAATGATTTGCTAATACCCAATTTTAGCAACAGAATTTGATGTCCTGGCATGGCAAGGCTGTGTGTAATGACATATCCAAAAGGAATTTTGGTAACACTTTACAATACTGTAACACAAAAAATGGGTAGTTATTGAGGAACTAGTCAGGAACTAACCATTAATTCATGAATAGTTAATGATTAGTTCATGAATAGTTAATAGGTAGTTCCTTAATGGTAGTTACTTAAGAACTGACCATTAGTTACCATGTTAACGAACGAAGTAATGATTACTTCCTTAAAAAATATATTATTTTTTTTCCCCCCCCGCTAGTTCATGAGTATTTTTTACCATTAAACTGATCCTTAATGGTAGTTCCTTAAAGATCTTTAATGGTAGTTACTTAAGAACTGACCATTATTTACCATGTTAACACATTCACTGCCAACAGTTTTTTTTTACTGTAGGTAGCTTCTGCCAAGGGTTTTTTTGAGGATTCTGGCTCATCTTTCAAGAGCCGAGGATTATTTTCTGCTAGGAATTTGTGAACACAAAATATCTCAAAAGAACTAATAGAATGTGTGCTTTCTCTGTCTAAAAGAGTTAGTTTGTAGAGTTAGTAGTTATGTAGGCATTAGCAGTTGAATACAGCATCAGCGTCTGAGAAGGAAAGCTGAGATAATTGCATTTTTGTGAAATTCGATAGAACAGGCAGAACAGTCACTTTAACCATTTATTTTTGGCATCAGTAAGACATCAGACATCTAAACAATTAGTTCTGAACAGTAATTTCCTCCATAACAGCACCCCCACCCCCCTCTCCTTCAAACTCCTCCCTCCGTGGGTGTTCTCCTCCTCCCTCCGTGGCTCCGTGTGTCACAAGCGAGTCTCTGCTGCCTGTCTGTGCTGCCTGGCGTCGGGCGAGTCTGGATCGGGAACAGTAATTTCCTCCATAACAGCACCCCCACCCCCCTCCCGTGCGATTCTGGGCTTTTGAGCTTTCTGCTGCGTGTGTTGCACCCAGAGTGTATTTTAGGAATCCCCCATGTTGTGCACCAGCTCCAGCGCGAAAGCGAAAGCGTTTTCGCCGCGTTTTCCTCCTCCTTCCTCCGTTTTCCTCACGCTATTTTCTGCTGTTTTTGCTCTGCTTTTTCTAGTCTGGAGAGCACTGTCGCCACTTAGTGGGTCGGTGGAATGGGTTGTACACGTTCGGTGGCTCCCATATTTTTATAGGAGACGTAGGGGGCTTGGATCCACGTCCCACGTCAATTTTTTTTTTTTTTTTTTGACGAGATAACTCGTCGACGGCAGTCAACCGTTGGATTTTTTCTGACGAGATATCTCGTCGACGGCAGTGAACGTGTTAACAAACCAGTAAGTAATGATTACTTCCTTATTTTTTCCCCGCTAGTTCATGAGTAGTTAACTCATTGAGTGCCATGGACGAACATGTTCGTCATTTCGTTTAGTAACGTAGAGTGCCAAAGACGAACATGTTCGTCAATTGCGTTTTTTGACGGGGGGATGTCGATCTAAGCCTCTTACATCGCCTCTTACAATATGGGAGCTATTGAATGTGTCTAACCTATTTTACAGAACCCTTAGGTGGCGACAGTGCTCTCCAGATTAGACAAAGGCCAGGAGAAAAGAGAGAAGAAGTCATGAGGAAACGGAAATCGCATCGATATGCTTGAAGCATAACGTTAGCTGTGCCTGTGAACAGCAGTCATCTGCTGCCACAATTGAGCCCCATCCGTGTCCGCTGCGATAGCCCATCCATATGATTTAGTTGCCGACACGGCGACACCAGCGTCTTTCTGAAAAGTTACATTATTCTCAGCTGGGAGCCGGGGACACGCTGTAAAAAAGCGGGGGGATGCAGCGGACTTTTCAGTGCAGATCAAACTCAGAGCAAACCGCAGCAGAGACACTCCTCCCACCACGGAGGAGGAGGAGGAGGGGGGTGGGGCATGCAGGGCACTACAGCATACAACCATTGACAGTACACACAGACCCAGGCAGCAGCAGGCTCGATGCATAGAGAGCAAACAAGCTAGAGTAGGCTATCTGATGCCCAGTAAATCAAGACCAGCAAGAAGGTGTAGGGTCTGCGCACGCAGGGGCCAGCGCTGCTGGTTGCAGCTAAAAAATATTATTTGGCCAAACAAAATTCCTTTGTTTTCACTCTTTTATTGAAGGAAATTATTTTTGAGGTGTCATTATATCAGAAAATATTAGCTTCAGAGTCAATGATGTGCTTGAAATGTTTAATTTCACAAAAGGCTCATTATCTCAGCTTCTAGAAAAAAAATGCTGTTTTTGGTTAAATCAAGCTATCTTCTCCGGCTCATAACTAAAGAATGGAAAATGGGATCAATAAACTTTTTTTTGCAGATGATAGAAGAGAGTCTCCTCGTTCTTTGTGCGTGTTCGGTGTTTACATAGTAATATCACACAATATTCTGTGGGCCTCGAGAAATCACTGAAAACGCTCTGAAACTCTGGCACTGGGAGCGTCCGTTCTCCAAAAGTGGCTGGCACTCAATGAGTTAACATCTAGCTAGGTTAGGCTACATCTGGAGCCACGCTGAAATGTGACATTAATGTAAATATTTCTATTAGGTCAAACACACCTTAACGTGTGTGGCACTTTCTGATTAACATTAACATTAAGTCCATGATCACGCCTTGTATATTCAGTACACTCATGTTAGCACAGATGGACGCGTCTACCTGGCTCTGTTAGCTAACACTAGCTGATGACCGACAACTTAGTTACTAGCATTCACTCACCGAAAAAGTGGAAACCACCTTTCTTTGAGGTACGGTAAGTAGCCTACAATCAACTGCATCGCAAGAAGGCATATTGTCTGAATAGCCTATTTGGAGTAAAAAAACAAAAAGACTGCAACACCACAAAGCCCAGCCCAGCCCAGCCGGCTGGCAGTATGGCCGTCTGTCACTCAAACAGGTCACACCCTTAATTATGCATAACTTCAAACCGTTATTAAATGTAAAGGGGTGAATTATGTAAAAAATTACCCGCCTACAGTTATTATGAAAAGGTGAAATTAGCTATATAGACCAAAACCATGTTTCGCCCCGAACTGGAAAGATGTTTCATCCTGTTACAAAGTCAGGCATTTTAACATGGGGGGAATGCCTACTGCCCCCGAACCCAAGTGGCCATTTGAGGAACTACAGCTTTTCAATTCACTTCTGCGTCATCAGATGAAAGCCGGGGGCGTTGCCCACTGGATCAAACAATAGTTTGGTTTCAGAACCATAGTGGAAATGTTTAGATTTTTGTATTTTCATTTAAGTGGACGCTGCCCAATTACAAGCGAACCAGGGCTTTTAAACAAAAGTTATAAGGTCTCCTGTCATCCTACCAGGTTAGAGGTTTTGGTAAAAACAGCTCAGATTCAGTCCATATAGTATGTCACTTTGGCTAATTTGCCTCATCCATTTTCTTGCACATGCAGGGTTCTAGGTCGATGAGACCTGTGAAGAAAGGTCTTCCTAGAGCACCAGTTTTTAAATCCGAGTTGCCTGCCACACACAACTCAGCAGCCCATCCCTTTGACTAAACGTCAACCCCCCCCCCTCTTCAGAAAGTGAAATATTGATCTTGTCTCTTCCACAGAGCAGAACAGCGGTTGGCTTGTGCGGCTGAATTATGTATTTATTCAGACTGTGTGACTGGACACATCTGAATGATTTTGACCAGCTTGGATCAAACAGCTGCCATTAAAATGTATGAGAGGGCAGGATAATGCTGAGAGGAGAAGAGAGAGGAAGAGGGGAGGCAGAAGAAAGGGAGGAGGAAATGGAGGAGAGTGATGCAGAAGGAATACAAAGGCAAAAAGAGGAGCAATAATATTGGGGCTATTCCCAGCTGAAGATCTCAGTATTTCTTTGAAATATTACTCCATGTAATGGAAAAACACACGCTACAAGATGAAAGTCTCCACTTAGCAAATACTGAAATGTAATATTAGCTGAAAACTCCCTCTGTGTGTGTGTGTGTGTGCGTGCGTGCATATGCGTGCTTGTTTGTGAGTGAGTGTCCATACAGTAAGTGTGCCACTGTTTGCATGTATGTTTCTGTCTGCTTATCTTTACATGCATGTACGCCTGCAAGTATTTGTGCATGCATCTGTGTGTGTGTGTGTGTGTGTGTGTGTGTGTGTGTGTGTGTGTGTGGGTGTGTGCATGCATCCATGTGTGTGTGCATGGGTGGTTGACAGTGATGGAAAGGGCTGCAGTTGTTCAAGCAGAGCAGATATTGCTTTCTCTGGTCATTGCTGACTTCTCCACGCCCACTAGCCTATAAGAAAAAATTACTACTGTGAGAAGCAAGATGAAATGCAGGGTGGCTTTCAACAGATTGTACATTCTATGTGTGTGTATACGTGTACGTGTGTTGAATCCGCTGTGACAAAAGGCTGTTTCTTAGTTCCTGAAAAGTCAACATATGAGAAATAAGAGGTTTTCACGCAATGGTGGTGATACGGCTTGAAATACTGTAATACAAATACCACTATACAGCAACAATTCCTGAGAGAGTGCTACAACTGATCTTGTGAAAAATAATCTTGCGCCTTGCACCAAGAACATTCTCAAGGTTGTTATGGCTTTCATACAGTTACTAATGGAGTTTTAACGTAGGTTCAGACAGGACGATCTTGATCCTCACCCGTTCCACAGTCACTGCACTACTCCTGCTTGCTCACCTGTTAACCTGTCAGCTTCCTGGTGATAATTGAATAATCAGTGGTTGCCTCCTAGTAGGGCTGCAACAACTAATCGATTAAATCGATTAAAATCGAAGATCAAATTCGTTGGCAACGAATTTGATTATCGATTCGTTGCCTCGCGATTAGTTGGACCGCCGAGCCATCTGTTTTGTTGATAAAAAACAACAGCTGACCGCAGCAGCTGCGGCGCAGTGCTGGCTACGTCACTCCCTGGCCCCGCTGTCGCGGAGCCGACTACGTCACTCGCCTTGCGCACGCGCAGTAAACGACAAACAACTTGGAAACATGGCCGAGGAGAAAGCAGATGGACCCAAAACTTCGCAAGTTTGGGAGCACTTCATATTAACTGGAAATAAAAAGTCTGTTACGTGCAAAATGTGCAAAGCCGATCTTGCATGGCATGGCAGCACAACGGCCCTGCGTGAACACCTTAAACGCAAACATGTTGGATCATTGGATGGTGCCAAGGGAGCTCAGCAGCGGGGTAAGTTAACGTTATTCTACTACAAACACGATATGCATGTAAACTAATGTTACATTATTAGACCCATGTGTATTGTTGTTTGAAGTGGAAATGTTCGTCTCACAGCAGATCGTTTGTTTATCTAACGTTAACAGTCGATGCGCATTGCGCCCGCATCCAGGTCGACAACATTAACGTTATAGCCGACCGGCTAGTTAACGTTACGTTAGCTTGCTAACGTTAGTGGTAGAGCAGACAGCAGATAGTTTGTTTTGTTTATCTAACGTTAATAGTCGATGCGCATTGCGCCCGCATCCAGGTCGACAACATTAACGTTATAGCCGACCGGCTAGTTAACGTTACGTTAGCTTGCTAACGTTAGTGGTAGAGCAGACTTGGTCTGTAAACTAAGGCTAAAAGAGATGTTGTTGTCCCTTGTTCATTGGTGTGTGTGTGTGTGTGTGTGTGTGTGTGTGTGTGTGTGTGTGTGTGTGTGTGTGCGCGCGCATCTTAATGTAAGGAGTGTTAGGCATACTCGCTCATACTGTCTTTCTCATTTCAGAAAAAAACAACTCACCATGAGGCGTTTCGTTGTGGGGAATGCGGCTTGTACACCAAGGCAAGCAGCCATCATGACAGACAGTGTCCTGAACATGCTGGTCACCGACATGAGGCCCATGTCAATGGTTGGAGATGCAGGCTTCATTGCCATGATTAACACCCTCCACCCTGGCTACACTTCCTTCAAGAACATTCTTCACAAAACTGATGGAGCGAAAATATGAAGACACATTCCAGGAGCAGGTCCGTTAAAGCACTTTATTTAAGAAGATATGAAGATATCTGGAGAGAGGGGAGGTGAAGTGGTGAAGGGCTAAAGGAAGTAGGCAGTGAAGGAGAGAGGAAGTGAAGTGGTGAAGGGCTAAAGGAAGTAGGCAGTGAAGGAGAGAGGAAGTAAAGTGGTGAAGGGCTAAAGGAAGTAGGCAGTGAAAGAGGAGGTGAAGGGCTGAAGGAAGGAGGCAGTGAAGGAGAGGGGAGGTGAAGGGGTGAATCTGTTATCTTCAATTTAACTTTTGTGTTTTAAATTTAACTGTGATTTTGTGATTCCCATTTTTCTTTGCAAGTTTAAAAGAAACCAGTGTGAATACAGTATACTATAAACAAGAGGGGACAAAGAAAAAAATTAAGTACCACCAAAAAAACCTCTTCATTTTCTTTGCAAGTTTAAAATAAAGTTTACCACTGAATACAGTAGAAGAGGGGACAAAGAAAAAAGATGTACCACACTGATGGACAGTCAATGACAGAAAAAAGAAAAATAGCACTGGTTCGGTTCATGTTCTTGAGTAAATAAAAACAGTTTTCTACAATTTAACTTGGTTGTGGTTTGCCCCTTTTTGTATGCAAGTTTGAAGTGTTCCAATATAAACCACTAATGAATACAGTATAAACAAGAATGTTTTGATGCAGACTTATGTTGCAGGGACTACTAGAATCATCGTAATGTTGGAATTGTATGCATCAAGGGGTTAAATCGAGCATTTCTGAGCGATTTCAATATATCCGATTAATCGATTAATCGAACAAATAATCGACCGATTAATCGATTATCAAAATAATCGTTAGTTGCAGCCCTACCTCCTAGTTTCCCATAAGCCAATAGCATAGCAGCACATCACCTCATACACCTTTGCTCACCTGCACTGCTAGCCTATCACATTGTGGCACTCCCCTTAGGCAGCCTATCACATGGTTGCTGTGTCTCATTCAGTCTCTCTAAACCCTGCTGGCTGGCGCACACCCACCACCTCCCCCGTCTCCGCCAAGTTCCTTATCCATCAGTCATCTAGAGCAGAGGTTCTCAAATGTTTTTCAGCCAAGGACCCCTTACAAGATAGAAAATATACCGGGGACCCCCTCATTCTGATTTGTGATTTTGGGCTAAGCTTAATTGTTTCCACGGTAACGTGCTTGACTTTTAATTTGATAGGTTTGTTATTAGAATGTAATCCATGAACCATTTTAGATTTAAAGCATAAACTATTTTCGTTGAACTATGAAGATTTTGCAAAAAAATATATATCTATATATATTTTTTTATTACATTACATTTACATTACGTCATTTAGCAGACGCTTTTGTTTTGTCCAAAGCGACTTGCAATATCACAATTTGTCAACAGTACAGAAAACCACTATGCAACACAATCAATGACAGCCAAGATATTTTGATAGACTAGCACCATGTAGGAAGTAGTTTGAGAAGGAATAAGTAACATGTATCATTTTTTTTAAATAAAAAAAACATTTTTTTAATTTTTTTAATTTTTAATTTAATTTTTTTAACCTGAAAACTTTTCGCGGACCCCCTGGCAAAGTGCCACCCCTGGGGGTCCGCGGACCCCCATTTGAGAACCACTGATCTAGAGAGGTTACACCAGCACCAGTATCCTGACTCCACAGGGGGGTATAAATGGCTGTGCGGTTTCGAGCTGACCCAGCTCGATCTCGATATCTCCCTGTGGTGTCAAGCTCCAAAGACTAACTAACTTTTCTCATCATAATATTCTGTAAAGATCATTCATCATCATTATAATAAAATCATTGTTTATTCATCAAGTCTCCTGATTAAAATGCAGGCAATGCATGCATGCTGCAAGGATGTTCTTTTCCAATGTAAGAAAATAACATTACATAACAGAAAAAATAAAACGGGAGATAGTTAGAAAGATAGTTACTGAAATCCCTGGTTTCTTAGCAACCATTCATAAAGCACAGCCAAAAACCTGGCCAGTCAGGATGCTTGGCTGGAACTTCCTATGTTTAATGAATGCCCAGTTATACTTGAGAAAGGCGGGAAAAAGTGGGGCCTCTGCAACAGCTATCTCTCTCTCTATATATATATATATAAACATTCTCTATGGCTTGGAATTCAAAATAGTAAATATATACTGAGTTGCATTTGGTAGGAATATGCAGTAGGATTGAGGGAAATGGCAAATCAGCTTGAATGTATTTTGATACAGCCAAAAATACTCTCTGCACTGGCTTGCCAGAGGAAACCTGACAGATAAACAGATGTAGGCAGGTACATATATAGCAGATATATAGGCAGTTATCATAGAAGTCCTTCCTCTATCCAAGTCTGTTTTACCTGTGCACTGCAGCAGCCACAGTACATGTTGAAAAATAGAAATTAACATTAAACTCTAATATAAAACTTTTTCTTAAATAATTCATTGCAAGACTGTTCAATTTGAATTAATCCTCTTGGGGGATCTGTGTTCCTACTGTAGTTGTGTGGTAGTCAGGATATCTGAACACCTTCAACGTCTTCATAGCATGTGAGCAAGAATCACTACACAGGTGGATACTTATTTACATTTTCAACTTTCATCCCTCAACTTATGTATATTTAAAGACTACATTTTCTTTTTCCCTTTTGGACTCTTCCCTATTTACATTTTCAAGTTTCTGTTTCTTTTTGTAAATTTCATTTCTTTATCTGAAACTCTGTAAAATGTTTATCACGGCATCCACTACATCTCGGCCTATCCCGGAGGGGGGTCCCCAATTGTGGTCCATAGTTGGGCCCCTTCGGTGCATGGGCCTCACAAGGTTCCTCCTCAGCTAGTCACTGAGGCAATCCTGGGGATATAATTCCGTGGGTAGAAAGGTTTTCTTGCGTGCACTGGGGGTGGAGGGGGGTTCCGGTGTGTCCTGGCCCGGCCTTCGCTCTCACGCCTTATGGGTGTGGGGGCGAGGGCCGGGGTAGGGGGGCATCGGTGCTCTCCATCACTGGTCAAGGGATGCCGGTATAGGTCAGAATAGCTTAGGTTAGGCTATAGATTAGCTATAGATTAGCTATAGCCTAACTGTAGGCTGTAGACCAGAGGATTCTAAAGTCTGAGACCATGGGCCTTCTCTCAGAAATAGCATGGAAAAAGCTCCATGAAAAAGTTGCCTTCACTCTTATTCAAAGTATTAAATTAACTATAACTGAAATAACTCACTCACTGAGCCTCCCCTCAAACTGTTTGAGCCCCCCTGCGGAGGCCCACCTACTTTGGAATCCTCTGAACTGGAGTGTTATAGTGTTCAGGCTAAAATCAGACTAGAGTAGAGTAGGACAGGGCAGACTAGGCTGTAGATTACTTAGATTCCTTGTGTGCTAGTTAGTTAGTCAGATTGTCTGAGCTGCTGCTCATTTGGCCTGGCCGCTCTGCTGCTGGTTCCAGTGTGCCGCTGCTACCTCGCCGCTGCAGCGGGATGGCCACGCAGATTGAGTAGCTGCGGTATGCCCTGGGCCTGGGCGATAAATGTCAATTCGTTTCTTGCTTATTCTGTGGCTCTTTTCGCCTGGCAAGTAAAATACATAAACTGATTGCTAAATTTGACTGTCCCTTGTGACTATTCATGACCATATCGCCCAGCCACAGTATATTCTACCTGTTCTGCTCTCTCTCCTCTTCCCCCCTTCCCCTGCTCCCTCCTCACCTCCTTCCTTTCCCTGCTCTCTCCTCCCCCACATTCCCTGTTCCCTCCCCACCCTCCCCATACTGTAATTGTTATTGTTGTGTCAGCTAGATTTAGGTAGCCATATTCTCTGTGAAGTCCTCTGAGACATGCTTGTGAATTAGGGCTATACAAATAAACTTGACTTGACTTGACTACATTGGGTTCATTAGTCCAATTAACCAATCACAGCACAGTCCCTTGAATCGTCACTGTTGAACCAAAAACTAGAACATTACATTCAGTATTTTAAGGAAAGTTCTAAATATTTATCTAAATAATCACATCATCTTTCGAATCATTAGAGTAATATTGGTTACAGATACCATATGTCTATTTATAAAGTCTAATAGTATTTTGGTATTTTGGGAGAAGGTATAAAGAGTCCACAGCATTACATTGAGGAGAGAGTCATTATTCATTCAAAGAAAGAAAGAAAGAAAAAACACGTCGCCTATATGAGATACTGTTTTCTTCCAGTAAAGGCAATGCTGTATATAGACATACTCAGCAGCATGGCACTTACTGGAAGAAAACTGGTCAGTTTAGGGTTACAGAACAAACAGACGTATTCACCTATACGTCATAGATGACCTCCATCTTGCCCCTATCCTCTTTCAACCCCCCCTTTGTTCAGCCGCAGCTGATCTTACTAATTTCATCCTTTGACTTGCCTAAAAAAAGGAGCACATCCTCCAGAGTATGGAGATGCTGATTGAAATTCAGGACATGTAGAAAGTTCATAAAAATGGACAAGGAAATGTGCTTGATCTTGCTCTGTAAAGCAAAATGCTAACTTCCAGTGCAGTGAGTGAGCGAGACAAGTGGAATGAGGGCAAATGAAGATGTACTTGGCTGCTGACTCGAAAGATAGACACCACAGAGGACTGAACAGCAGTACATAATGCAAGTGGAGGAGAGCTGGTGGCCCGGCTTTGTGGCAGAAAAATAGTCTCTTGTTTTGTGTGGGACAAAGAAAGAAAGAAATAACCTGTCTTTTTTACTCACTCAAGACTGTTCTTTGTGTTGTATTACAAACTACAAAGGCATCAGTGGGAGAGAAAATGTGTGACAGAAATCTAGTGTCCATCAAAGACTATCTGTGACAGAACTGTCCTCTTGCTGTGGCTGCTCAAACGGAAAGGAATTCTAACAATGCACAATTAACAGCAAACCCTACAATTGGTCCCTCAGAGACCGAAATAGAGGCACAAACAGAGAGAGCCGGAGCAAAAGTCACAGTGAAGAAAATGGGACAGAACGTCTCAGTGATTGATCACGAGAAGCATTTGTTACAACCCGAACTGAATTTTGGGGTGAAAAGTTGTTTTTGGAAGACAATCGGATAGAGAAGCGCACATGCATGCATGCATGCACACACACACACACACACTGCAGACACTTTAGCAAGTTGTTGCTGATTGAGGCTGATTGAGTGTGAGTGTGCTGGCAGGAGGCCAACTGTTTTGGGGTAATTACTGTACCAGGATGACTGGCACATCGACTAGCAGCTTTTCTGGGACGTGATGCCTCATAACACACACACACACACACACACACACACACACACACACACACACACACTGTGTGTCACACACACACACACACACACACACACACACACAAACACACACACACACACACGCACACGCACACACACACACAAGTAGTAGTGTAGGGCTATCACCCTAGCTAAAGAAAAAAAAAACAATTTTTTAGAACTTCCTCAAAAAGGCCACTTCCGCTTTTTTGAAAAGGGGAAGTGGTTTCTTTTTGGGTAAAAATCAATTTCTCAGTACTTCTGCAAAGTGCACTTCTCCATTTTTTTGTCTTGTGTTTAAAAACACTTTTCTTATGGAAAGTGTTTTATTCCACTTGTTCTCCAAAGGGTACTTCTGTTTTTAAATCACTTTTCTTTTGAAAAAGTGATTATTTCAAAAAAAAAAAAAAGCCCTCCAAAGGCTACTTCCCCATTTTACCCCATACCACAGCTCACGACAAATACCACCGTTTTTTTTTGATCTCGGGGGAAATACATTTGAGCAATCATTATGCAAACCCCGCTGGATCATTTCTACTGTCTACAAAACACCTCTCTTTTGCTCGCTGTTGTTATGGACGCGGCTTGTGAAACATCAACGACTTCCGCAGCACGCACCACGTCTCTTCGTGACAAGAGGCGTGCAGCACGCAGCACGTCTCTTGTCACGAAGAGGCGTGCTGCGTGCTGCGTGTCCTCTATGACGCAACTCCGCGACAGGAAGCACCTCCCCTTTATAAGCAGGAGGGCGGTCAGCTGAGTACAATCACAAGCCATAGCTGTTAGTTTTTTGAGAGAAGCAGTGGAGGCAGAGCGCAGCAGCAGCAGCATTTTTGATCTCAACTAACAACAATTTTTTTGATCTCGGCCAAAATGCATTTTGGCCCATTTTAGGAGCTACTAAACTAATATTTGTTAACAGCGGCGACCATTTTCACAATCTCTATCTCACCCCACCCCAGGTTGTCCCTCCCATCCCATCTCACCCCCAACACCAACGACAGATTCCACTGCCTGTTGATGTTTTCTCTGACTCAACCGGCCCCCAGGCTTCCCCTTTCCACCCCATCCCCCACGTGACATTGTCTATTACCACGGCCGGTGTTCTGTCGATTTCGCAATCACTTCCGTTTTAAATAAACTTGTTTGTTTTTGACCGTCAGGTGGGCGTTCCCTGCATCACGTAACACCCCTTGAAAGCTACGAATAGCGGAGAGATCAGGTGGGCGTTCCCGGCAACACGTAACGCCCCCTTGAAAGCTATGAATAGCTGCTTGCTCACGTATTTCTCTGACTCACCCATAGAGGCCCCACAGTTTTTTCCTCCCATGCCCACTTATATGTATGTACAATACAATGTACAATGTATCCACCATTCAAATATTCCATAATTGCATATTGTGCATGCAAATATTCCATAATTGCATGTTGAGCAGGCTATCTTAGCTAGTATAGCCTACTAATGTATAGCAAAGCATTCTGGGTATTCCCAAGGCTATTCTGTAGATTCCATCCGGGCAACACACACACACACACACACACACACACACACACACACACACCCACCCACCCACCCACCCACTCACACACATATTCACAGCCAGCCACAAACACACGCACCCACAAATTCACAGGTAAACATGACACACTGAAACATTCCAGTCAACTTCATCATTCATGTGTGATATTATGTATTTTCCCATGTTTTTCCCACTCCGGATCCAATTGTGACATCACCATGATGATTTTTGATAGGCTATAAGCCTATTAAGCTTTGAACTAAATTTGATTAATACAGATTGAGGTTTCAATTTCAGGTTTGAATTGAAAACGATTGAATACAGACTATCTTGTATGACTATGCCGTTTGCCCTGTCTCCCTTATCGCCGTAATGCATTATGGGTAGTCAGATACTACCGGTACTTTGGCTAATGTATCAGCTAACGCTACTTACTTTGCATTACAGTAAAACGCCACTGAATGACCAAATTGATGCATTGATAAAAGTTAGTTTGTTGTTTATGCGTATGCAATAACGGATGCGTTATTATATTTACTGGAATACATACACACGACAGCCTATGTGTCCTATCAGAGTTTGTTACGTTATTGTACAGCATTTGGTTCAAACACAGCTGCATCACTATACGTGTGAGCGTAAGTATTAATGGTTTACAACTTGTTTGTGTTGTACAGCATTTGGTTCAAACATATGGCGACATTGAATCAGTGTTAGCTTAGCGCTAGCTAGCTAGCATACACTACGATCTGTAGAATTGGCCTGGTCTTGGTCGATATGACCAAAAATTGATATAACGTTTCAGTAGCATGGACCCCTCTCGTTTTTTATTACAGTTGAAGATTTCACAAATCTCAACCACTCTCAATCTTGGTACAACCCAGACCCCGGATATCCGTGACCTACGGGTATTATTTCAAAATATAGAATATGGAACGTGAACAAACATCTTAGTTTTATTTTTCGTATTTTTATATGATTATTTTAATAGTTACTAACTATATTATTATATAACTAACTAGTCCTCCTCACAGAATTGGTTAATTTACTGTGAGACTTTATGTTTTGTAGACAAACACCAAGTATATATAATAATGGTATATAATAATAATCTTTGTAATACAATTGTTATAAAATTAAAACGTATAACACACTTACAATATGTTTGTTGTATGTATTACAACTTAATTCAACTTGGTCTCCCCACATATCCTCTTCTCTCCTCTCCACACCTCACCCCCTCCTATCTCCTCTCCTCTCCTCTCCTCCCCTCTCATCAACTCACCTCTACTCCTCCCCCTCCCCCTCTTCTCCTTTCCTCCCCTCTCCTCTCCTCTCCTCCCCTCTCATCTCCTCCCCTCTTCCCTCTCTTCTCCTCTCCTTACAAGCCTATAGATGAGGGATTTCAGACAATGTGTCCATTGTTACAATATGTTTGTTGTATGTATTACAACTTAATTCAACTTTTCTTACTACACATTCCAAACATTAACACACATCAAACACAACAACTCTTTTCTTACTACACATTCCAAACATTAACACACATCAAACACAACAACTCTTTCTTACTACACTTTCCAAACATTAACACACATCAAACACAACAACTCTTTCTTACTACACTTTCCAAACATTAACACACATCAAACACAACAACTCTTTCTTACTACACTTTCCAAACATTAACACACATCAAACACAACAACTCTTTCCCACTACACTTTCCAAATTTTAACACACATCAAACACAACCACTCTTTCTTACTACACTTTCCAAACATTAACATACATCAAACACAACCACTCTTTCTTACTACACTTTCCAAACATTAACACACATCAAACACAACCACTCTTTCTTACTACACTTTCCAAAACATTAGGCGTTTCTAAGATGTGGGGTCAATATCAATCTAGAATCTAGATTGATTTGATTCACTAATTTGGCGTTCTCTCATGCAAAATATCCAACATCCAATATCCAGAAGTAGTGATTACTACACAGAAGTAACTTTAGTTCCAACATTTGCTATTTGCTTCAAACATAATTTGGATCAGTTGTAACTTTGACCATTTCTAACAATTTCTAGACAGTGAATTTACACAAGCACTTGAGTGAAATTCATAGTACCTATAGGGACTGTGATTGAATGAACGCAGATTGTCAGATTTGTTTACCAAACCCTTATCCTGGTGCCTGCAAGGGTCGTCTGTACCACTAATGTCAGCCACTATGTGTTACAATATTGGGCTGGTGTCATAGACCTGGCCCAAAAGTACATGCATCACATATATGTGTGCTGCATATATACATATATGCCTCTACCGTATGGGTTTATCATAATAGTCAAACATGTTTTTTCATGTTCTGACTTGGTGAAATGTGTGTTGCATATATACATGTTAGTTTACACATAATAGCCAAACATGGTTTTTCATGTTCTGATGTGCTGAAATGTTTTACACGTCACGTAAAACAGTTTTTAAAACAGTTAATTAGCCTACACAATGTGTTATTTCAGGTTATTGTAAGTTATTGCATAGTTGCAATCTTTCATACTTACATACTTACAAGTGGGTTGTTTTTTAATGGCATGTGATTTGCGGTTCTAATTACCCAATGTGTAAGGTGATTGTCAATTGTCAATTGTAAATTGTCAATTGTGTAAGGTGATTGTGATGTCAGGTGATTGTAAGTGTGTCATACATACCTACAAGCCTTCATATCAGTTGGTTGTGTCAATGATTTTCTGTATCTCTTGATGCGTCAGCATTGTCTTTGTCAGGCTTAGAAGCAATGTCTAAACAGTAAACAGTTTATGACAAGTGGTGGCAGCATGCTATGCTACTACACAAGACGTGTTATGGTACATAAATAATATGTAGCGTGTAATAATCTGAAGAACTCTGTCAGAGTTCTACTCTGTCATTATTTTTACATTTGACTTTGAGAACTATAATGAACTGTTAGTCTCTGTACTGATGTACAAAAGTAACAAGATTGAGGTTGTGAAATCTTCAACCGGAATAAAAAAACTGGATATAATATAACTGAATCAGTTAGGCCAAACTATTATCAGTCAGGTCGGTAATGACCGGGGGAAATTATATGATTATTGTCCATTGTGTGTATGATACAACTTTGTTTATCATTCTGTGCCACACACTATACAGTCTGTTTTTTAACTCAACACACTGTACCTGCCCCTTGACCTCGGAGGGGAAGACAGGATATTGTCAAGGATAGTGTCAACGGGCCTGAGGCAAGGTGTGGTGATCACAAGCATTGGCATAAATATTGTGGTCAATGAAATTGGTAAATTGGTTAAGCAAAGCAAGTAATGCTTTTGCAATGAAGTTTGTAAGATGTATTTTACAAGATATGTTCTGAGATTTGGTTATATTAACTTATTATTTATATTATTATTCTATTATTATTATTCTAATTATTATTATTATAATTATTATCTACTATTATTCTAATTATTATATTATTATATTATTATTATTATTAGGGGTTATTATGTATATTAACTATACATATTAACACATTGACTGCCAGCCGTTTTTTTCTTGCTGTAGGTAGCTTCTGCCAAGCCGTTTTTTGAGGATTGTGGCTCATTTTACAGGAGCCGAGAATTATTTTCTGCTTGGAGTTTGTGAACATACAATATCTCAAAAGTACTAATAGAATGTGTACTTTCTCTGTCTAAAAGAGTTAGTTTGTAGAGTTAGTAGTTATGTAAGCATTAGCAGTTGAATACAGCATGGTTTTAGCGTCAGAAAGAATATTCAGAGATAAACAGCTTTTTGTGAAATTCGATAGAACTGTCACTTTAACCATTCATTTTTGGCTCTCTCTCTCTCTCTCTCTCCCTCCCCCTCTCGCTCTCTCTCTCTCTCTCTCTCTCTCCCCCTCGCTCTCCCTCCCTCTCTCTCTCTCTCTCTCTCTCTCTCCCTCCCTCTCGCTCTCCCTCCCTCTCTCTCTCTCTCCCTCCCTCTCGGGAGGGAGACGCACTAGGTTTAATCCTAGTGAGAGGGGGAGAGGGAGAGAGAGAGAGAGAGAGAGAGAGGGAGGGAGGGAGAGAGAGAGAGCGAGAGAGAGAGAGAGAGAGAGAGAGAGGGAGAGAGCGAGAGGCAGAGTTGCTTCAACTCCTCCCTCTTCTTGCCTGCAGCGGCCGTCACAGTCTCAGTGCTTTTGCTGCTGTCCTGTGCCTGTCGATCTGCACGGCTGCTGTTTGAGGAAGTCGGCATGGACTCGCTTGCTTCTTGGAGTTTTGGTTGAGAGAAGCTTTTGCGATTCTGGTCATATTTATGCTGCGTGTTTCAAAGTGTGTTCCACCTGTAATGTATTATGTAAATTTGCAATCCCGTATCGCCAGCAATCAGCGCGAAAATAAAAGCGCCTTCGCCAATCCACCTTCATGAGAATGGCTTCAGTCACACTGCTTTTTGCTTGCCTTCCTCCTTCCTTGTCGCCACTTAGTGGGTCGGTGGAATGGGTTGTACACGTTGTACACGTCCAATACCTATATAAGAGATGTAAAAGGCTTAGATGCACAACCTACCGTCAAAAAAAAAAATCGATTTTTTTTGACGAGTACACTCGTCGCTGGCAGTTAACAGCTGGATTGTGTTTGACGAGTACACTCGTCGCTGGCAATCAAGGTGTTAAAGTATAGATGATTGTTTTGCCCACCTTATCAAAACAAATGTAGCGCATGTTAAAGTATGGATGATTGTTTTGCCCACCTTATCAAAACAAATGTATAGCATGTTAAAGTTTTAAATAAAGTCAAGTCAAGTCAAATCCAACAGGTCTTAATGTCAATTAATTTAGCTTTAACGTGTTTTGTGAAACACACACACACACCCACACATTGACCCCTCATATATACGTAACTGCCTATAACTGTACATATATTCCTTTCACACACACTTTTCAAAATAGACACTCTTTCATATTGTGATTCATAGTGATTCTTGTTTGTTTTATGTGATCCCGGTTTTTAAGCAAACCGGATCCAGTTTCCTTGTATGTGTACATCCTGTACAAGGTACATCCTGTACAAGGTACATACTACATTGGACTCAATGATCCACAGATGTATCAAACAAATGTATGTTTTACTGATACAAATGACCAAATTACCACAAATTCAACATGTAATGCCTTTTTCTCAATAATTTTGGTCAAAACATTTGGTGTGACCCAGATCAGTCCTTGTAACGAAGACCTTCACTGGTGTATAGCCAGACTTGGCACATTTGGTGTGACCCAGATCAGACATTGTAATGAGGACCTTGTTATCACTGGTGTATACCCAGACTTGGCACATTGGATGTGGCCCAAGATCAGTCCTTGTAATGACTTGATCAAAAATATTACAGACAATATATATATATATATATATATAGTAAATATAATTGTATAATATATTCAAAGTATTGTTAATTGTTAATTATTATTATTCAAAAACCTGAAAATACTGTAAATACTGTAAATAAACTAAACTAAAACATGCTAAGTTGTACTGTGTGTTAATTTAATGTGTTTTTGAAACACACAACCACATATAAAATCTCAAGTGAGATTTTGAGAAAGAAAAAAGAGAAAAGAAAAATTCACCCTGTGCGCTCGGTGTTACAAAATGCGGACTTTTGAACCCTAGCGGCTTCCGTCGAGCCGACTCGAACATGACGAGCGTGACGTAACTGCGACGTTGCTTGCTGCCAACCAAAACAGTTGCTCAGGGGAGGAGATGCCGTATTTGATAGGTACACAATGAAGCGAAAGCAAACGACTCAAACGACACTCATTCAGTGTTTTCGTAGGCCTCCCTGCCCTGCTACTGCAGCTGTAGATGGCAATACAGAAAGGAATCCTGAGGACTGTGATGAGGCAGCTGCTATCGCAACGTTACCTGATGATATCGACATAATTCAAACCATCCCTAGAAGATGTTTGAAGAAGGCAGCCATCCTGGCCACAATAGATCAAATAGAACAAACCTACGGCGAGAAATACGCCATGGACATAACCGCACACATTTTACGGAAGATCGGGAGGGGCGATTTAGCCGAACGTTTAACAGGACCCAATTTTTAAAAAGCCACGCCCTCCATCTTACTTTTTGTTCACATTTGTTCACATTTGTTCACATTTGTTCTCTAACAAATTCCGGTCAGCGCCATTTTTGATGATCTCCTCCCATATCCCTACGCCACGCCCTCCCCTAGACCTAGCTCCTCCTCCTCATCACAACATAAGGATAAAAGAGACGGGTTCAAAAGAGACTCATACCATTTTACACAATAAAAAAGACAGATATCATCATGGAGAACCCGTCGCCGTCACCATTGTCCTTCATTACAACTCACAGCCACTCTGAATCGGAGGAAGAAGAGTTGAACCGTCTGATGTACGGATGTTCCGCGTCGTCATCACCCTTGTTCTTCATTACCCCACCTACCTCACCTCCTTCCTCACAGGTAGACCTTGAAGAGTTGAACCGTCTGATGTACGGATGTTCCCCGTCGTCGTCACCAATGTTCTTCCCCACCCCACCTAACTCAACGGAAGACCTTCCTTCTCATCCGAACTCGCCCCTGACTCTGGACCAGCCAGATGGACTGCTCAGTTTTACTTTTCTGAACATTATAAAAGCCTGCACCAGCATGCTACCCCTTCAAGAGTGCAGGATGCTTCGGAAGCTTTTCTGTATGAACTGAGGGAAATATAAATACAAATTCCTTGTATGTAACTTGTATACTGTGCCAATAAAAAATAAAATTGATTCTCATCATAATCTGGTTTTTCCTTAATAATATTAATGTTGTACAAATGTCTGTTGTAATGAAATAATGAATAACATTATTACACAATATAATCCTAATGTTAATTTAAAATTAAATATTCCTCTAAATATCTAGATATTGCTCCTCTAATATATAAGTTGCAGACTCTCATTGTTCAACATTGTACGTACACAGCCTCCATTTACCCTTGGGAACTGGTCACTGGGTATGGTTAGGGTTTGAGTCAGGATCAGGGTCAGGGATTTCCAGAGGCTTGGGGTATCGACGACAAAACAACGCAGAAAAAAGAGTTATTTCTTTTTATTATCTTTATTGTTTATTTGAACAGGGACAGTATTCAATAAACATTTTGTATATAAAAATATTGTCACCACAGGTGTAAACCTACGTCACCAAATACACCATGGGCATAATCGTACAGTTACGCTGAGCTTCTCCTCCTTGCTCATCGGTCGCCGTCACCACAGAGCCTGCGTCAGCCTGCGTCAGCTCTTTTCTTTTTCTTTTTTTCCGCTCGTACCGGAATCGGAAGTGCCGGTCCTGGTAAAAGTCGGCAAAACGTCCCATGAAACATGAACCGTCTCTTCGCTCCTCCTTCACCAGATAACACCCGCTATGGTTCACTTGGTCGGTGAACCGGCCATCCCGATTCAATGCCTCTTGAAGCTTTTCTCCCTTTAGCGCATACACTTGCAGAGTCAGCTTTTCCCGCTGGGACATCTTCCTCAGCACCTTGCTGTTTAGCATTTGGCGCCCCTTGTCTTTCCACGTTACATTCACAAAGAATGCGCTGTAACTATCCAACGGCTCGTCGGGGTACAGCAGCTTGTCAGAATGCTTTGGTATGTCATCGAACTTAATCAGCTTGATGGTGAGCGTTTCGTCAACATTGACTACACCACAAGGAGCATGTGGCGCTAGCATGCTTCCATCCTCTCTGGTAATCAGAGGATACAACCCAGAGGGATTGGCGCCGATTCTCAGCTGCTGTATCGATTTCTCGATGGTACAGGGTTTTCCGCACGAACGCGACCATCTAATGACGCTATTCTCCGCCTTAACGTAGAAGCTATGCATGTGGCGTTTTTCATAGTTACAACCGTGTCCTTCCATGCATGCCATGCTTAGTAACGTGCAGAAATCGTATAGGGGTATGGCTACTTATTCACACTCAAACTCCTCCCCATCAGCCAAAAGGGCCTCTTCTGTCAACGGGCCCCTCCCCATTTCGAGTAAAATTGACGACAAACATCGGATAATAAGAACAGTAAGAACAGTAAGAACACCGCAAGTCATCAGGTAACAAGTAATACTCGAGCAAATTATCATATGTTATCTTATGTTAGTAGACACACGTCACTATATATATATATATATACCACACACCTAACGTGCATAACATGGTGGACCATTTAACGTATTCAGATTTAACTCTGTATTCAGACCATTGGATTCAGCCCCAGAAAACAGAGTACATTATAGCGTTATAAATATAGTCACGTTATAAACAGCTAACCAGCGCTGGGGTTAAATCAAAAATCAAGATAAATCAATTTGATCATTCAGTGTCGTTTTACTGTAATGCAAAGTAAGTAGCGTTAGCCGCTACATTAGGCTAAGTACCGGTAGTATCTGACTACCCATATTGCATTACGCCGATAAGGGAGACAGGGCAAATTCGGAAACTACCCCGGCAGCCGCTAGGGGGAGCATTTCATTCAATTTAATTCATTCAACCCATCAAGCGAAATGAAACAATATCCGGAAGTGAGCTTCATTTTGCTGTGTCAAAGTCAATGAGCTCCTTTTGGTCCATTAATATATACGTCAATGGACTCCACCAAGCATGGTTAGGTTTTAGGGTTTAGGGTTTAGGGTGGGACAGGATTTTTCAGAGGTTTGATTGTGGGACAGTGTGGGTAAATGCAATTACAATTACACAAACTGTTCGAGAAGAGTTGTTTTCCACGCAAAGTGTACTTTTAAAGTTAAAGTTTTATAGAGACCAGCATAAAATAGCTTGTTTATAATAATAATAATAATAATAATAATAATAAACTTTTATTTGTATAGCACCTTTCATACATAAAATGCAGCCAACGCGCTTTACACATGAAGAATAAACAAAGGTAAATCAGTGAAAATCAGGAAAAAACAGTGAAATGTATGTGATGTAAAGTTATGTGACCTCTCTTCTTGGTTTTAGTTAAACTAATTGAACTAATTGAACTAATTGTAGCCTGTCAGTATTACTACTATTACAGTAGTCAGGATGTTATGAAGAGTTTGATAAGTTGCTTTGATAAGTACTTAGTTTACCACGGGCTATTTGGATAGCCAATTCAGTACCATGTTTCGCCTCTATGTGTCAGGCATAATCACATATCTAGGAGGGGTTTATATACTTTAAACTTTTTTTCTTTTCTCTTTTTTCTTTCTCAAAATCTCACTTGAGATTTTATATGTGGTTGTGTGTTTCAAAAACACATTAAATTAACACACAGTACAACTTAGCATGTTTTAGTTTAGTTTATTTACAGTATTTACAGTATTTTCAGGTTTTTGAATAATAATAATTAACAATTAACAATACTTTGAATATATTATACAATTATATTTACTATATATATATATATATATATATTGTCTGTAATATTTTTGATCAAGTCATTACAAGGACTGATCTTGGGCCACATCCAATGTGCCAAGTCTGGGTATACACCAGTGATAACAAGGTCCTCATTACAATGTCTGATCTGGGTCACACCAAATGTGCCAAGTCTGGCTATACACCAGTGAAGGTCTTCGTTACAAGGACTGATCTGGGTCACACCAAATGTTTTGACCAAAATTATTGAGAAAAAGGCATTACATGTTGAATTTGTGGTAATTTGGTCATTTGTATCAGTAAAACATACATTTGTTTGATACATCTGTGGATCATTGAGTCCAATGTAGTATGTACCTTGTACAGGATGTACCTTGTACAGGATGTACACATACAAGGAAACTGGATCTGGTTTGCTTAAAAACCGGGATCACATAAAACAAACAAGAATCACTATGAATCACAATATGAAAGAGTGTCTATTTTGAAAAGTGTGTGTGAAAGGAATATATGTACAGTTATAGGCAGTTACGTATATATGAGGGGTCAATGTGTGGGTGTGTGTGTGTGTTTCACAAAACACGTTAAAGCTAAATTAATTGACATTAAGACCTGTTGGATTTGACTTGACTTGACTTTATTTAAAACTTTAACATGCTATACATTTGTTTTGATAAGGTGGGCAAAACAATCATCCATACTTTAACATGCGCTACATTTGTTTTGATAAGGTGGGCAAAACAATCATCTATACTTTAACACCTTGATTGCCAGCGACGAGTGTACTCGTCAAACACAATCCAGCTGTTAACTGCCAGCGACGAGTGTACTCGTCAAAAAAAATCGATTTTTTTTTTTTGACGGTAGGTTGTGCATCTAAGCCTTTTACATCTCTTATATAGGTATTGGACGTGTACAACGTGTACAACCCATTCCACCGACCCACTAAGTGGCGACAAGGAAGGAGGAAGGCAAGCAAAAAGCAGTGTGACTGAAGCCATTCTCATGAAGGTGGATTGGCGAAGGCGCTTTTATTTTCGCGCTGATTGCTGGCGATACGGGATTGCAAATTTACATAATACATTACAGGTGGAACACACTTTGAAACACGCAGCATAAATATGACCAGAATCGCAAAAGCTTCTCTCAACCAAAACTCCAAGAAGCAAGCGAGTCCATGCCGACTTCCTCAAACAGCAGCCGTGCAGATCGACAGGCACAGGACAGCAGCAAAAGCACTGAGACTGTGACGGCCGCTGCAGGCAAGAAGAGGGAGGAGTTGAAGCAACTCTGCCTCTCGCTCTCTCCCTCTCTCTCTCTCTCTCTCTCTCGCTCTCTCTCTCTCCCTCCCTCCCTCTCTCTCTCTCTCTCTCTCTCTCCCTCTCCCCCTCTCACTAGGATTAAACCTAGTGCGTCTCCCTCCCGAGAGGGAGGGAGAGAGAGAGAGAGGGAGGGAGAGCGAGAGGGAGGGAGAGAGAGAGAGAGAGAGAGAGAGAGGGAGGGAGAGCGAGGGGGAGAGAGAGAGAGAGAGAGAGAGAGCGAGAGGGGGAGGGAGAGAGAGAGAGAGAGCCAAAAATGAATGGTTAAAGTGACAGTTCTATCGAATTTCACAAAAAGCTGTTTATCTCTGAATATTCTTTCTGACGCTAAAACCATGCTGTATTCAACTGCTAATGCTTACATAACTACTAACTCTACAAACTAACTCTTTTAGACAGAGAAAGTACACATTCTATTAGTACTTTTGAGATATTGTATGTTCACAAACTCCAAGCAGAAAATAATTCTCGGCTCCTGTAAAATGAGCCACAATCCTCAAAAAACGGCTTGGCAGAAGCTACCTACAGCAAGAAAAAAACGGCTGGCAGTCAATGTGTTAATATGTATAGTTAATATACATAATAACCCCTAATAATAATAATAATATAATAATATAATAATTAGAATAATAGTAGATAATAATTATAATAATAATAATTAGAATAATAATAATAGAATAATAATATAAATAATAAGTTAATATAACCAAATCTCAGAACATATCTTGTAAAATACATCTTACAAACTTCATTGCAAAAGCATTACTTGCTTTGCTTAACCAATTTACCAATTTCATTGACCACAATATTTATGCCAATGCTTGTGATCACCACACCTTGCCTCAGGCCCGTTGACACTATCCTTGACAATATCCTGTCTTCCCCTCCGAGGTCAAGGGGCAGGTACAGTGTGTTGAGTTAAAAAACAGACTGTATAGTGTGTGGCACAGAATGATAAACAAAGTTGTATCATACACACAATGGACAATAATCATATAATTTCCCCCGGTCATTACCGACCTGACTGATAATAGTTTGGCCTAACTGATTCAGTTATATTATATCCAGTTTTTTTATTCCGGTTGAAGATTTCACAACCTCAATCTTGTTACTTTTGTACATCAGTACAGAGACTAACAGTTCATTATAGTTCTCAAAGTCAAATGTAAAAATAATGACAGAGTAGAACTCTGACAGAGTTCTTCAGATTATTACACGCTACATATTATTTATGTACCATAACACGTCTTGTGTAGTAGCATAGCATGCTGCCACCACTTGTCATAAACTGTTTACTGTTTAGACATTGCTTCTAAGCCTGACAAAGACAATGCTGACGCATCAAGAGATACAGAAAATCATTGACACAACCAACTGATATGAAGGCTTGTAGGTATGTATGACACACTTACAATCACCTGACATCACAATCACCTTACACAATTGACAATTTACAATTGACAATTGACAATCACCTTACACATTGGGTAATTAGAACCGCAAATCACATGCCATTAAAAAACAACCCACTTGTAAGTATGTAAGTATGAAAGATTGCAACTATGCAATAACTTACAATAACCTGAAATAACACATTGTGTAGGCTAATTAACTGTTTTAAAAACTGTTTTACGTGACGTGTAAAACATTTCAGCA
The DNA here is from genome assembly GCF_964638095.1 of Poromitra crassiceps. Taxonomy (NCBI): domain Eukaryota; kingdom Metazoa; phylum Chordata; class Actinopteri; order Beryciformes; family Melamphaidae; genus Poromitra; species Poromitra crassiceps. Next base: position 38,221,301 of record NC_139624.1, read on the forward strand.
CATCAGAACATGAAAAACCATGTTTGGCTATTATGTGTAAACTAACATGTATATATGCAACACACATTTCACCAAGTCAGAACATGAAAAAACATGTTTGACTATTATGATAAACCCATACGGTAGAGGCATATATGTATATATGCAGCACACATATATGTGATGCATGTACTTTTGGGCCAGGTCTATGACACCAGCCCAATATTGTAACACATAGTGGCTGACATTAGTGGTACAGACGACCCTTGCAGGCACCAGGATAAGGGTTTGGTAAACAAATCTGACAATCTGCGTTCATTCAATCACAGTCCCTATAGGTACTATGAATTTCACTCAAGTGCTTGTGTAAATTCACTGTCTAGAAATTGTTAGAAATGGTCAAAGTTACAACTGATCCAAATTATGTTTGAAGCAAATAGCAAATGTTGGAACTAAAGTTACTTCTGTGTAGTAATCACTACTTCTGGATATTGGATGTTGGATATTTTGCATGAGAGAACGCCAAATTAGTGAATCAAATCAATCTAGATTCTAGATTGATATTGACCCCACATCTTAGAAACGCCTAATGTTTTGGAAAGTGTAGTAAGAAAGAGTGGTTGTGTTTGATGTGTGTTAATGTTTGGAAAGTGTAGTAAGAAAGAGTGGTTGTGTTTGATGTATGTTAATGTTTGGAAAGTGTAGTAAGAAAGAGTGGTTGTGTTTGATGTGTGTTAAAATTTGGAAAGTGTAGTGGGAAAGAGTTGTTGTGTTTGATGTGTGTTAATGTTTGGAAAGTGTAGTAAGAAAGAGTTGTTGTGTTTGATGTGTGTTAATGTTTGGAAAGTGTAGTAAGAAAGAGTTGTTGTGTTTGATGTGTGTTAATGTTTGGAAAGTGTAGTAAGAAAGAGTTGTTGTGTTTGATGTGTGTTAATGTTTGGAATGTGTAGTAAGAAAAGAGTTGTTGTGTTTGATGTGTGTTAATGTTTGGAATGTGTAGTAAGAAAAGTTGAATTAAGTTGTAATACATACAACAAACATATTGTAACAATGGACACATTGTCTGAAATCCCTCATCTATAGGCTTGTAAGGAGAGGAGAAGAGAGGGAAGAGGGGAGGAGATGAGAGGGGAGGAGAGGAGAGGAGAGGGGAGGAAAGGAGAAGAGGGGGAGGGGGAGGAGTAGAGGTGAGTTGATGAGAGGGGAGGAGAGGAGAGGAGAGGAGAGGAGATAGGAGGGGGTGAGGTGTGGAGAGGAGAGAAGAGGAGATGTGGGGAGACCAAGTTGAATTAAGTTGTAATACATACAACAAACATATTGTAAGTGTGTTATACGTTTTAATTTTATAACAATTGTATTACAAAGATTATTATTATATACCATTATTATATATACTTGGTGTTTGTCTACAAAACATAAAGTCTCACAGTAAATTAACCAATTCTGTGAGGAGGACTAGTTAGTTATATAATAATATAGTTAGTAACTATTAAAATAATCATATAAAAATACGAAAAATAAAACTAAGATGTTTGTTCACGTTCCATATTCTATATTTTGAAATAATACCCGTAGGTCACGGATATCCGGGGTCTGGGTTGTACCAAGATTGAGAGTGGTTGAGATTTGTGAAATCTTCAACTGTAATAAAAAACGAGAGGGGTCCATGCTACTGAAACGTTATATCAATTTTTGGTCATATCGACCAAGACCAGGCCAATTCTACAGATCGTAGTGTATGCTAGCTAGCTAGCGCTAAGCTAACACTGATTCAATGTCGCCATATGTTTGAACCAAATGCTGTACAACACAAACAAGTTGTAAACCATTAATACTTACGCTCACACGTATAGTGATGCAGCTGTGTTTGAACCAAATGCTGTACAATAACGTAACAAACTCTGATAGGACACATAGGCTGTCGTGTGTATGTATTCCAGTAAATATAATAACGCATCCGTTATTGCATACGCATAAACAACAAACTAACTTTTATCAATGCATCAATTTGGTCATTCAGTGGCGTTTTACTGTAATGCAAAGTAAGTAGCGTTAGCTGATACATTAGCCAAAGTACCGGTAGTATCTGACTACCCATAATGCATTACGGCGATAAGGGAGACAGGGCAAACGGCATAGTCATACAAGATAGTCTGTATTCAATCGTTTTCAATTCAAACCTGAAATTGAAACCTCAATCTGTATTAATCAAATTTAGTTCAAAGCTTAATAGGCTTATAGCCTATCAAAAATCATCATGGTGATGTCACAATTGGATCCGGAGTGGGAAAAACATGGGAAAATACATAATATCACACATGAATGATGAAGTTGACTGGAATGTTTCAGTGTGTCATGTTTACCTGTGAATTTGTGGGTGCGTGTGTTTGTGGCTGGCTGTGAATATGTGTGTGAGTGGGTGGGTGGGTGGGTGTGTGTGTGTGTGTGTGTGTGTGTGTGTGTGTGTGTGTGTGTGTGTGTGTGTTGCCCGGATGGAATCTACAGAATAGCCTTGGGAATACCCAGAATGCTTTGCTATACATTAGTAGGCTATACTAGCTAAGATAGCCTGCTCAACATGCAATTATGGAATATTTGCATGCACAATATGCAATTATGGAATATTTGAATGGTGGATACATTGTACATTGTATTGTACATACATATAAGTGGGCATGGGAGGAAAAAACTGTGGGGCCTCTATGGGTGAGTCAGAGAAATACGTGAGCAAGCAGCTATTCATAGCTTTCAAGGGGGCGTTACGTGTTGCCGGGAACGCCCACCTGATCTCTCCGCTATTCGTAGCTTTCAAGGGGTGTTACGTGATGCAGGGAACGCCCACCTGACGGTCAAAAACAAACAAGTTTATTTAAAACGGAAGTGATTGCGAAATCGACAGAACACCGGCCGTGGTAATAGACAATGTCACGTGGGGGATGGGGTGGAAAGGGGAAGCCTGGGGGCCGGTTGAGTCAGAGAAAACATCAACAGGCAGTGGAATCTGTCGTTGGTGTTGGGGGTGAGATGGGATGGGAGGGACAACCTGGGGTGGGGTGAGATAGAGATTGTGAAAATGGTCGCCGCTGTTAACAAATATTAGTTTAGTAGCTCCTAAAATGGGCCAAAATGCATTTTGGCCGAGATCAAAAAAATTGTTGTTAGTTGAGATCAAAAATGCTGCTGCTGCTGCGCTCTGCCTCCACTGCTTCTCTCAAAAAACTAACAGCTATGGCTTGTGATTGTACTCAGCTGACCGCCCTCCTGCTTATAAAGGGGAGGTGCTTCCTGTCGCGGAGTTGCGTCATAGAGGACACGCAGCACGCAGCACGCCTCTTCGTGACAAGAGACGTGCTGCGTGCTGCACGCCTCTTGTCACGAAGAGACGTGGTGCGTGCTGCGGAAGTCGTTGATGTTTCACAAGCCGCGTCCATAACAACAGCGAGCAAAAGAGAGGTGTTTTGTAGACAGTAGAAATGATCCAGCGGGGTTTGCATAATGATTGCTCAAATGTATTTCCCCCGAGATCAAAAAAAAACGGTGGTATTTGTCGTGAGCTGTGGTATGGGGTAAAATGGGGAAGTAGCCTTTGGAGGGCTTTTTTTTTTTTTTTGAAATAATCACTTTTTCAAAAGAAAAGTGATTTAAAAACAGAAGTAACCTTTGGAGAACAAGTGGAATAAAACACTTTCCATAAGAAAAGTGTTTTTAAACACAAGACAAAAAAATGGAGAAGTGCACTTTGCAGAAGTACTGAGAAATTGATTTTTACCCAAAAAGAAACCACTTCCCCTTTTCAAAAAAGCGGAAGTGGCCTTTTTGAGGAAGTTCTAAAAAATTGTTTTTTTTTTCTTTAGCTAGGGTGATAGCCCTACACTACTACTCACACACACACACAAACGCACACACACTCTCTCACTGTGTCACACACACACACACACACACACACACACACACACACACACACACACACCTATACACACACATACACACACACACACACACACACACACACACACACACAGCATTTCTTCTGTGACAGCAGAGAAGGGATGGAGACAACAGATAAAAGCCTGAATCATGCCGCATTTCAAAGATAACACTTCCTCATTCTTCATCGGTCATAATTGAGCTTTCCCATTTTCTATCTGAGAGATAATGATGACACTGAGAGTTGGCGGATTTAATTCAAAGTGCAAATTCGACGAGTCGACTAGTCTAAATAAACTAGTCGTCAGAGAAATTAGTCGCCACCTGCATCCTACTCCAAGGAGAACCAAAGCTGTTCTGAAGGCAAATAATGGTCTCACTCCTTATTACAGTAGATATTTCTTGTTGTTATTTTGCCCACCCCTATATATCTACTATCTGTTTGTTGAGATACGTTAGCTAACTATCCAGCTAACTATCTCACACACATAATCACACACGGTCACACTCACTCACTCTCTCTCTCTCTCTCTCTCTCTCTCTCTCGCACACACACACACACACACACACACACAGACACACACACACACACACACACACACACACACACTGTGTGTCACACACACACACACACACACACACACACAAACACAAACACACACACGCACGCACACACACACACACACACACACACACACACACACACACACACACACACACACACACCTATACACACACATACACACACACACACACACACACACACACACACACACAGCATTTCTTCTGTGACAGCAGAGAAGGGATGGAGACAACAGATAAAAGCCTGAATCATGCCGCATTTCAAAGATAACACTTCCTCATTCTTCATCAGTCATAATTGAGCTTTCCCATTTTCTATCTGAGAGATAATGATGATGACACTGAGAGTTGGCGGATTTAATTCAAAGTGCAAATTGATCCGTGGACTTGACAGTACAATTGTTCCTCATTTAATTTGGCAACACATTCTCACAACTAAGTCGTCAAACAGGTTAGGTCAGGAACCTTGTCGTTAGTTTCTCACGTCTGGGGTACCCCTCTCTCGCTATTTCTCAATGACGTTGGTGTTGACGAGGTTGATGAGGTTGGCCGTGAATGTTGTAGGGTTAGGCACAAGGTTGACGAGGTTGGGGTGAGGCACTGGAAGCCACTTGGTTGGGGTTAGGGTTTGGACTACTTCTACCTGCAGGAAGAAGTAGTCGTCCTCCATGGCGAGGACCGGGGCTGAAGCCCGGGACCTTTCCCAAGGGGCTTAAGGGGAGGGGCTTCCAGCCACAGCCTGCTGCAGGAAACATTCCAGCCACACTTCCAGGCATGTTGTTTCTCTGAATTCTCTGCCTTGTTTCACACACTCACTCACAACTACCACAATGGAAATAAGCCTTTGGGGCTTTATGTGTTTTTATCCTTTTGATGATTTTTGTATTTGGGGCTTCTCTGGGGCCACTTACATTTTAATGATCAATAAAGAATTTCAATCAATCAATCAAGGTCACTAGCATCAGCCCCCTTGCCCGCACCGTTGATTTATATAACGACAGGGGGCTGCCTTTCTCTTCAGAAAATAACGGCTATGGTTCATGACCGAATGTTACTGTTTAACGACTTGTGTGTGAGAATGCGTTGAATTTGGCCCCTTTACTGCTGGGTTTCAAAGGTACTGCTGCAGTACCTTGTGTGGGTGCTATTATTTATTTAAATGTTTCCTTTGTTATTTCTTTGTTCTTTACAAAAGCCCCCCCCCCCCCTCCTCCTCACTGCTGCCACAGACGGCAGCAGTACCACTGCAAAGTGGCTGAACCAAATGAGAAACAATATGACACTGCAGCAACTCATGGCAAAGCACTAATAGAATACATTCAAAATTCTTCGTTGGGAAGAGAGAGAGCTTGATATCTAAAGTTTGTACTGTAAAGTAAGTGGTGCACACCCATTTGAGACAGTCATGTCAGGTCAGGGAAAATAAAACCAAGCGCACCTGAAGTACAATTTGAAGCTCTATTCGAAAAATGTTTTTGTACTCATTTCTGTATGTATGAATGATGCTCTTATCTGGTGTCTTTCTTCTGGATGTCACGGTAATAGCAGCAGTGTAGAAGTGCTATTTCCAGTCAGGTGGTAGCTGAATTTTGCTAGAGACAGTTTTGAAGTTCATAAATAGAATTATCTCCCTTTCTTCCCTCTGGTCTCTGTTTTTGTCTCACTCTTGCCACTTTGCACACTCTTTCCAAATGAGCTAGAGAGACATTAAAAAGAGTGCTTCCACAGCAGTGGGAGTGAGTACTGTCCTCTGGGGGACTGAGCAAGACGTCTTCAGCGGCTGCGGAGGCTTTCATGGCATCTGCTCAATGTTCTAACACGACAGCTAATTCTGTTAGACGAGGCATAAACAGTTCTGTTCTCCGTCCTTATCGCAACCAAACACAGACTTACTGACCCAGAACGCCGGGTGCTATCGTCATCGTTGTGTAACACTTTGGATGTAAGAGACAAAGAGAAAGAGAGAGAGGGTGTGTACGATATGTTGAAAGAACAGTGATACATCGCTGATGAATATTTTAAAGGCTCCTCATATCTGAAGAGGAAGAACAGTGATGAATGCTACAGCTGTAGTAGGAGGATCCCAAGGAAACCAGACATGAAGACACATTTATTGAGTATTGTTTCCTCCAAAAACAAGATACAAACTATATATGTGTGTATATATATATTATACACACACACTCCAGCTTGTCGTATACACACACTCCAGCTTGTCGTATATATATATATATATATATATATATATATACGATTCAAAATACAATGCTACAGCATGCACTGGGACACGTCATCAGTGATGTTAACTGGGGTCGTAAGGTGTTTCGGGTCTCTCGAACATCATACACCCTCGCCCAGTAGACCCAGCCGAGGCCGATTAAGACCCCGACCCGCGTCCCGGAAGCAGCCGCTCACAGATCAGACCCCAGGCCGCGCCAATCTTTACACAGCTTTCAGGAGGCTAATCCATAGCGTTTGTGGATTTCTCCCTCACGAGAGAACCAGGCTGGGGTGCTAAACCCATCCCATACCGGGTGCCGTCTCTCCGACCGTCAACTGTCTCTCCAGCTTGTCACCAAACTATACTTGGTTGTCACCTAGACTATTCCTAAGTGTCACTGGCCAGGGGAGCCAGACTAATACGATTCAAAATACAATGCTACAGCATGCGCTTGGACGCGTCATCAGTGATGTTAACTGGGGTCGTAAGGTGTTTTGGGTCTATCGAACATCATACACCCTCGCCCAGTAGACCCAGCCGAGGCCGATTAAGACCCCGACCCGGGTCCCGGAAGCAGCCGCTCAGGGATCAGCCTTCCTACTCTGTCTGCAATATTGCCCGCGGAAGGGTTGATCATGCCCAATTCGCTGCAATAGAGCTAGTGCTACACCGCAGCATTGAAAGACCCTTCGGTGCATGGAGGGCTAAGGCCCTGTGGGTGAATCCAGGCCGCGGTCCTCCTTCGTCTCACCAGACCCTCCCAAAAGGCAATCCTACTATGCCGCATCAATAGACAAAGAGGATGCCTCAAGAAGGCCTGTGCGCTGCACGTCATTCGCCTGCGGCGAGCACCTCGCTCTAGCCTGAAGGACCCCAGGCCGCGCCGATCTTTACACAGCTTTTCAGGAGGCTAATCCATAGCGTTTGTGGATTTCTCCCTCACGAGAGAGCCAGGCTGGGGTGCTAAACCCATCCCGTACCGGGTGCCCTCTCTCCGAGCGTCAACTGTCTCTCCAGCTTGTCACCAAACTATACTTGGTTGTCACCTAGACTATTCCTAAAGACCTTTTCCCACATGCGCTTTGTACCGCAAAATGACCGGTACGTGGTCTAATGCCTGCATGTGAGAAAGGCGCCGTGACGGTATAAGCGCGACCCCGTCGTCCCCGACATTTCACCAGTTTCCAGCCAGTCAGAAGAGCGGTAAGCCGCGACAGACAGACAGGTGAGAAAGGGGTCCAGTCATTTTCCGCTATCAGTGCACACAGTAGACAGTCCAACACCAAATACACAGCTGATTGTTCGATATTCCCCTGGTGTTGCGTACCACCAAAGGACTATTGCCAGTCGCAAACGCGCTTCCAGTGGTTTTTGCCACCGGGTGATCTTGCGTGCGGGTCGGACCAGACTCAGCACGTAATACCGGGACATGCGAAAATGACGCTTCCATTCCACGTCGTCAAAATTGTTCAGAGCATCTTCCCAAAATAAATTCCCTCCTGGTCTCTCTCGCTTCCAGACGGCTCTAGTCTCACGCAGCAGCGCAGAGGTACATAACACTGTCATGATCTGTCACCGGTTTAGTCTATCTTCATATTCTGCGCGACACTCTCATGGGCGAGGTGTACACACGTTGCTTAATGTTCCAGTGGGCATAATCTAATCATTAGCGCACATTAAAGCAAACTGGCGAAATGATCTTGTGATAATAAGAGCAGTAGCCTATGTCAGCTTCATGTGTGTGTGTGCTGATTTTCCCCTCTCCTCTCTGCTCGCTCTCTGGCCACAGTCCGTCCTCCTCCTTCAGTCACAGCCCGACAGGGACTAAGCAACGTTGCCGACAGCCAAGGCAAGCCCGGACACATCAAATGAAGCCAGTCTGTAATAAATTGCTTCAACGCGACGCAGGTGAACGGATAAACAAGCAAACTTATTTCACCATTCGGAGTTTTGCCGACACGTCACTCCCCACCCGCTCTGCAGTGCCGCCCCCCCCCCCCCCCCCCCCACATACAGGCAATTTCGCTGATAGATTCCCACATGCCAGAGGAGAGGTGTGAAGGGAAATGTCCGATATTGACTTACAGGTAATTTTCCGGTACGCATGTGGGAAAACGGCTTAAGTGTCACTGGCCAGGGGAGCCAGACTAATACGATTCAAAATACAATGCTACAGCATGCGCTGGGACGCGTCATCAGTGATGTTAACTGGGGTCGTAAGGTGTTTCGGGTCTATCGAACATCATACACCCTCGCCCAGTAGACCCAGCCGAGGCCGATTAAGATTCCGACCCGCGTCCCGGAAGCAGCCGCTTTGTTGAGACCAACTCTCGTCAAGTCCCGCGAGACGTTCCTGCCGTTGGCCTGGGGACTGACTTGACGAGAGTTGCTCTCACTGACCCTCCCAGGAGGAAATGGGATCCGGGAAGAATAGAGGGGGAATGGAGAATGGAGAATGGAGGGGCTCTCCGGGGGAGAATAGCAGTCTGGTTCTTTAGGGATCAGATTATGACGATATGGGTCGAAAACGGGAATAAAACTGTCTATTTACATGGATGAAAAGCACACTGCCACGTGGCCCCCACGGAGCTCCATTCTAGGACTGGCTTGCACACTATTGATCTCAAAACAACGCCTAAGATGGACAAAAACGCTGCGGAGAACACTGGGTGAGTCTTCAGATAATAATTAATGTGATGAGAGGGCTCCAGGTAAAAAAAAAAACTAAATTCTCCTTTAAAGGCCGGCTTTACCGTGGGGAATATGAATATATATTAATTCTTAAAAAATCTTAAATTTAGAATCCGTTGAAATTTTTGAAATTGCTTGTTCACAGCCAGAGAAAAAAAAAAAAAAAAAAAAAAAAAAAAAAAAAAAATTGGGCCAGGTGACGCGTTTCGCGTCGAAACGCGTCACCTGGCCCTTTTTTTTTTTTTTTTTTTTTTTTTTTTCTCTGGCTGTGAACAAGCAATTTCAAAAATTTCAACGGATTCGAAATTTAAGATTTTTTAAGAATTAATATATATTCATATTCCCCACGGTAAAGCCGGCCTTTAAGTAACTACCCATTAAGAGGCTAACATTACGGTAACGTTTACGTCAATGTCATGACCCATTATCATTATTATTAATATTATATTTTTTTATTATAGTATTACTATAACAGGCATTTTCTATAAATTGGGCTACATTTTAAATGGTAAATCAAAGCCACATGTGAGATATCACAAGTACTTTTATTAAAACAACACCAATCAAAATAAAATGCAAAGAGAGGTTTCCTTCTCTGACTATTAGTGCTTTCACAAAATATTTACACAATGAGATTTGTTAAAATAAATCATCAATAATGTGGATAAAGACTTGTGGGTAAAGCCACAGTGGATGATGATGACATCTGGTGCAGCTGCTGTTCTTCTTGGAGGAGTTGGGAAAAGTAGGGGAGATCGAAGACCATTCCACCACAGTCCAGCTGATCCCCAAGGCCTCTTCAGCTCAGCAGCACGCCACACTGTCACCCAAGATCCACACTGCTGTGGGAGTACACTATAATGTCAATAACAGATAAATCTTTGGTTCAACTTTTTTTTTGTAGTTTCGTGTTAATGTAGCCTACCTCAACGTAACGTGAATGTGGGACGACTCCTCACTGCCTCACGGACCCAGAGCAACGAGAGCAGAGGTGGGTTGATTTAGCCTTGTGAGCCTGGATGTAGCCGTAGCCCACTGGCGCCGGAACAAGGGTGACATGGGGACATTTTGTCCCCCTTAAAATTTGGTCCCCCTAAAAATTTTTTTTTTTTTTTTTTTTTTTTTTTTATCTGAGGGGGCAACTGCCCCTGACGCTTAGAGCCCACTTTACACTGTTTACACAGCCTGTGATGCTTGTTAAAGCCGTGATCGTTGTGGGATTATTACACCTGAGACAGACAGACCCAGGGATCAAGTTACAGAGAGCCCACTTTACACTGTTTACATAGCCTGTGACACTTGTTAAAGCCGTGATCATTGTGGGATTATTACACCTGAGAGACAGACAGACCTGGACTCTGTACTGCACTCACTGTCATTGGCTGCTGCTATAATCGTATACGATTATTGTTATTTTATTTTTGTGTTGAGATGACAAGTTTTGCACTGTGTTTCGAAGTGATAATAATAATAATAATAATAAGTTCAGTGTTTCTGCCTGTGTTGCTGTCTGTTGTAGTGTAATTATAAAATGACCTAAAGGGAGAGCAGGTCACCAAGTGAGTGAGAAAAGGAAAAATACTGAATAATTACATCACTACAGTATAATCCTAATGTTAATTTAAAATGAGATATTCATCTAAATATGGCTAAAAATCATCCAAACGTCCATAAAAACGTCAATTTTTCATCGGCGCCCTTACGGGCGAAAAGACGACGCCCTGCAGGTGCCACAAAAAAATAAAATAAAATAAAATAAATTATTGTGTCCCCCTTATTGCAAACTCGTTCCGGCGCCACTGCCGTAGCCTGTTAGCTAGCTTGTTGTTAGCAGGTTGTCTGACCTTGCTGCAGGTAGCTTGTGGAGCTTCCACTAGCTTCGAGCTAAGGTGGGCATGTTTGTCAGCACGTAAGCTCACCCCCATAAGCTATGCTGATCGGCGCTCATCCCATGCTCCACCATCTCGACACACTCCGTCCCACTAAAAACATGATGGCACCACCCACCATTTGAACTCAGAACGGGAGCCAAAACTTTATGGGATAGCTCTGTCCATCTTATACTGTATATACAGTCTATGGTTTGATCACACCCTCAGAATATACTAATTCTATTAACAGACCATTTTGCTGTGACCCATTGTAGCCTTTTATATAATGATTACCTTCTATTGATAGTATTCTGTTACAGTGCATCACCACACCGCCATCATCTTATAGGAGAATAACAGGTGATTGTAATCAATTAACAGGTGATTACAATCAAATGAGATGTGCGTATTGTAATGTGTCATATAGAGTACTGCAGGAATGAGTCCGGAAGAATAGGGGTCTCATTTATCATTTTGTGCGTAGAATCCCTCTAAAACTATGACTAGCTTGTCCAATGATGATCTATTCTACTCGATCCAATCCATCTTTCACAATCGCCTCACAGCAAGAAGGTCCTGGGTTCGATCCCCGCATGGGACGCTGGCACTAGGGGTATGATTCCCCATGCCTTCGGTGCCTGGTGCTCAGGTGGATTATCTCGTCAAAAGGGCCTTTCTGTGTGGAGTTTGCATGTTCTCCCCGTGCTCCCCTGGGGTTTCCTGCATAACATCAATATGGACCCCCACTAAAAACATGCAGAGGATGACCAGCGGCAGTTGGAAGAAGTTGGTCCCCCGGCACTCCACTGCAACTGCCCATCAGTCTGATGAAGAGATTGTTGCTCGAAACATCACTTTAACTTTTGGGTGTTAATAAATCACTGTAAATGGAGCCCTGCAGTATGCAAGCATTTTTTAATCATTTTGTGCACTGTTTTTCACCTTCAGCTCAACACCTGCCCTCATTTGGTTTTGGATGTGTGTGCTTTTTCTCCTCTTCCTCTTCTTGTTCGACATGATGGGCGAATTACAGTAAACACAATTCTTTCCTATCTCACACTGGAAAAAAGTAAAAACATTTGTATAATCACCTGTATTCCCATAGTTATTCTCTCCTTTCTCAATGCAGACACAAAAGCTTGATGGAGAACCCATACTAACTACAGAACCTTTCGCAAACCCTTTTTCTTGAGTGTGCAGATGCTCCACTGCACACAGATGAGCAGACGCACACAAGACAGACTGGGTGGCACACCCACGTGCGCGCGCGCGCACGCACACACACACACACACACACACACACACACACACACACACACACACACACACACACACACACACACACACACACACACACACACACACACACACACACTTGCTGCTCAGACATGTTTATGTATAAGACACAACCAGTCAAGATGTGACTCAATGGGCTGAAACCTCATCTCCTGCCCATTTCCAAACCCTCAGAGTGGATCTGTCACTTGGATGTAAGTTAACATGGGTGAGAGCGAGGGCACGCCATGTCTACCGACTTGTCTTGTGTTCAATCATAGACAAACTTCTGGTCCCTTCAGCCTAGTCCCAAACTGGAAAATGCACTTGTTGGACTCTTGTGAGTAAGCTGTAATGTAGTAATTTGCCATCTAACCACACTGTAGATGTGTGGTAATGTTATATTTCTTTTTAAACCTTTATACAGGGTGATTCTCACTGAGAGCAATTCTCTCTTTTTCAGGAGCACCCTGTTCACATTCACACATTTAGTCAGGCCTCGCTCACAGAGTTGACATGCAGCCTCTCCTCTCTCTCCCCAGAGGGTTTTCATAGTCCACTTCCCTGGCTGATTCCAACTCCACTCAGGTGTGGTCCTCCACTCAGGTGTGCTCCATCAGTATAACGAATGGAGCTCTCCATGGTGCTGAGCCTGTGTTGGTTCATTTTCGCTAATAATTTGGCATTTCTGCCCATTTAGTCAACCCTATTACCTAATTAAAAAATCCAGCCCCGTTAGGTCACCTCCTTACACTTCCTGAAAGATCCAACGACCGCACATCAAATGGCTAGTGGCCGACCACAATTTCTGCTTGCTCGCTCACTCACTCACTCATTCACTCACTCACTCACTCACTCACTCGCTCGCTCACTCACTCACTCACTCACTCACTCACTCACTCACTCACTCGCTCGCTCACTCACTCACTCACTCACTCACTCACTCACTCACTCACTCACAGAGACTTTGCATTCTTGTTATAGAGATCTAAAGTCCCTCTCTTTCTGGTAGGGCCCTATGCGAACCAGTATCTGTGACTGAGACTGTGACTATGAATGGCAAGAGACAATACTTTTTTTATCCCGTTTGAATTGAGCCATGAGGTACAGGGCGGTTCTAGGCCTTTTTTGGGTGGGCTTTAGCCCACCCAAAAATAGTCTCAGCCCACCCATTTTTCTTTTTTTCATTTTTTTCCCCTCTCCAAATCCATGGTGGTCATTAGTAGCAGTTTCTGTTAAAATGATCTTTATTTATTATTTATTTTTGCTTTAAAACTATTTTTTAATTTTCTGCTTAAAGTTCATTAAAAAAAGTGGCATTCTTGTTTTTTCCCACAATAATTTCATAATACCATTTGTAATGCCACCGTTGTAGTGCTGTTGTTCAAAATTAAAGTACATTTTCTCAGATTTATTGGTGTCTTTCTAGTCACACAATTTAATAGTCAGTGTTTCCCATACACTGATCTATTTGTGGTGGTACACCCTACATAGATTTTGACCCCCACAAATACTGCCACATATTAATTTCAATTAGTTGACTGCAAACTCCTGCTTTAGTGCTTAGGCTACAGTATATTATTATATTGTCGGAATATTATTCCAGCCAATAAGTTAGGAAGTTCCCTTTTGATTTAATTTTACTTTTGTTTTGCCTACAAAGCAAAATGTTACTTTACTTGAAAGTCCCCTGAAGTGATTTTGGTATTATTTATGCAAGCATAATTCTACCATATAGTAACCTGTATGCAGAATATATAGTATATATAGGGAAACAATTATTTTTTCATCGCTGTAAAACCACAGAACGGTAAAGAAGATATTGATGTGTGTAGTTCTTCATAGATCTAGTCTCTTCATTTTGATCTCAAAGTGCGCCAGTTTGATCCATTTTTACTGTACAAAATAGTAAATAGGGGTTCAGTGGTCCATGACCTTTGGGTGGGCTGAGCCCACCCAAAGCTCTGATGCTAAAACCGCCCCTGGGTACACATATGATGTTTGTCAATTTAAAAGATCATTTTGCAAGTGAAGAAAGTCACAGTTTGTCATAAAACTGTTGCAGTATTGGTTATAAATCAGAAAGACTACACACAACCAGTCTCATAAGTGACGTCTCTCCCACCAGGCCAAAACGGACTATATTGTGCGAGATGAGAACTGTAGTTGATTGAGCGGTTTCATACAAAAGTAAACATTACTTTTCAGTTTTACAACAAACTGTGGCTTTCTTGACATGCAAAGTTAACTTTTATATTGGCGAAAAATCACGTGTACTTCATGGCACAATTCAAACGGGATCAAAAAGGTATCATCTCTCGCCTTTCACCAACATTCATATTTTTTCAGACGCTGGTTCGTATGCTGAAGCAGGAAGTGACATTTTCTCACCATCTGCTTGTCTGCATCATCGGAAATGTCTACAAATGATGTGTAATTTCACTGTCACTGACTGTAAACTGAGATAACTGCTAGGTTGGTATTTTTCCTTTCTCTGATTTTGACATGGCCTAGATCCCTGAAGCCTGTTCAGATGCTGTAGTTTAATTTAAAAAATATAGGCATCAGGCGAAATAGAAAATGTATTTTCCTCATTCGTGAATAACTTTCTGTAAATACAACCTAATGAACCTTAGGGAGAGGAGTGCAGCTTTTTAAGATTTGTCTCTCCAGCCTTTGTTTGCCATGTCATTCATTTCTAGGTCACTGGATGAACTGAATGCTTGGCTGAGCTTGAGACGTGCTCATTGAAGAATCTCCACTTCACCGTGTGGGTGTGGGTATATGTACGCACGTGTGTGTGTGTGTGTGTGTGTGTGTGTGTGTGTGTGTGTGTGTGTGTGTGTGTGTGTGTGTGTGTGTGGGTTTGTGTGTGTGTGTGTGTGTGTGTGTGTGTGGGTGTGTGTGTGTGTGTGTGTGTGTGTGTGTGTGTGTGTGTGTGTGTGTGTGTGGGTAGGTGGGTGGATGTTATGTGTGTGTGTGTGTGTGTGTGTGTGTGTGAGTGTGCGTGCAGTGGAGCAAAAGACCTTCACCCCAACCCATGAGGACACACAATCTCTCTCTCTCTTTCTCTCTCTCTCTCTCACACACACACACACACACACACACACACACAAACTGCCTAGTGCAATAAAAGAGCGAAGTGTTCATTCTTTACCTGCCTTCTCAGTCCATCTCGGAGCTTTGAGCTGCTACTTTGTTAAAGCAGCGCGACTGATGGGGCTCCAATTCACTTCAAAGGCTCTTCCTCTTTTCTCCTCCGGGCCGCGTCTGAACTGCAGGTCAGCAGATCAGGGAAGGACTGGAAGAAATGGCATGAGTTTGACTCAATGAATCACAATCAAATGAAATATACCAACCACTGCCGCTGCATTTACTGTAACACATATTCATCTTGACTGGTGAGTTTTATATTGAGTCTTAGAATCGTATTATATCTCAGTTAGCAAGTGAAAAAATCTGGCAATGAGGTTTATAACATGTGACATCTTTCTTCAAAGTCTGCTTATGCATTATTTATAGAACGAACAGTTTTACAGTTTAAATGTGACTCCACCAGGCACGCTAGCACATTAGAATTGTAGCTGGTACGGCCAGCAGACTCGAAACAGCTGATGGAGACTTTCACTAAATATCTACCAAATGACATTTTAGGGACTAGGCATCTCGCGGGCTCGATAGCTCGGCCGCTGCCTGGCCTCGCCCGCCCTGCAGCTTGCATACGCAGCTCGGCCGCTACGTGGCCTCGCCCGTCCCCTGTGCGGGCTCACTTGCTCCCTCGCCCCCCCTGCGGCTTGCCCACTGTGCGGGCTCACTTGCTCTTATGACATCACTGATGTCCACTGCGCGTCGCGGCCTCGCCTGCTCTATATCACTGATGACATCATCACGGATGACATCACTGATGACAATTAGGGCAATTACCTAATTCAAAAATCCGTCAGGTCACCCGCACAGCCCAGGGGCAGAGGCCATCGTCTCCATCTGGTTCCTCCCCGATTCTACCTACTTCTTATTTTTGTTGCATTACCGCCCTCTTCTGGATCTACTGTATCCATCCACTTTTTCCCTGCCGAGAGCTTGATTCTACCTACTTATTCTCATATAGCCTCAGACTGATTACATCATTGATGACATCATCACTGAACATCAGCCTTAGGGCAATTCATTGCCAAATGTATATATAGATAGTAGGAAACTAAATTGTTTATTAATAATAATAATAATAATAATAATAATAATCCTATCATAAGAATGTGAATTGTCTGTCTGTCTGAGTAGAATTGTGTTCAGCCACAGCCATTTTACATGCTATCAGGCTGAATCTTTCAGGAAGTGTAAAGAGCACCCCTACGGGTGACCTAACTAAGGGACCCGTATTTTTTAGGGATAATTAGGGATGATTAATTGCCGATTATTATTGCCGAATGTGCAACTTGGCCATGCTGCACAATGGCTGCACATTGTGCCATCGCATCAGCCGGGGGCGGAGCTCCCGCAGTCGGGCTGCCTGTTGAGGCGAATTGAGGAGCTGTCAGAGGAGAAACCTGCAGCTCTAGGGAGAAGGAAATGAAACACATCTATGATCATGTTTTTGTATATGTTGGGGAGCTATTTTCGACAAATTTTACAACATTTATGGAGTTGGGGAAGAAACAATATGCAGAAATGTCTGTCTGCGCTGCCCAGCCTGCAGCACAGTCCATATGCGTTGGGCGTGCAGAGACAACACATTCCATTTACACTCGATACACTGCACGGGACGGGTATTCCGCTAGTAGTAGTAGTAATAATAATAATAATGTAGCGTTGTCACAAACCAAGCGAGAGTCCGGATATAGTTACCGCACTTTATTCTGTTAACACAGACAGGAACTACTGTTGGCCGTAGCCCACGCCAAAATAAACCCGAGCAATAATAATCCGTCTCTTCCCAAAACACACAGCCGTCTCTCCCAACTCTCTCCAGCACTCTCCCGCTTCCTCATTCAACACCCCAAAACAATCCCTCCCTCTATCGTCTTAGCCAATCACCGGCGGGCTCCTTCCCGCGACTCGCTCTCATAGGTGCTAACATGACTGACAGGCCTCTCAGCCTCTAGTTTACAGTTAATCCCCGTAACGTTCAAGTCCCTCCGAAACTCGTAATAAAGTGCATGCACAGAACATTGCATTAACAGTGTCAGACTTAAACATAACAGTTATCCCATAACTCAGTCCGTTACACTACCTCCCGCCATCAAAGTCACTCGCCCCGAGTTAACACTCAAAGTCTCTCAGGTATCTTGGGGGTCTTACTCTTCTCCGGGTCCGCCCCCGACCCCGCCGGGGCGACAGTTGGCCCGGGGCACACCCTGGGCGCCGGGGCAACAGTCCATCAGGGGGGGAATCGGGCGGGGAGGGGTGGGGGGATGACAGTCCATCGGGGGGGAATTGGGCGGGGAGGGGTGGGGGGCGACAGTCCATCAGGGGGGGTGGTATTGGGCGGGGAGGGGTGGGGGGGTGACAGGCCATCAGGGGGGGGGGGGGGGGGGGGGGATTGGGCGGGGCGAGGGGAAGTCGGGTTGTCAACCCGGTTACCGCGCTGTTCACCCCCTTCTCCTGGGGGGGTGCCCGTGCCACGGTAGGGGGCCAGTCTATCCCGATGTAGGGCGAATCTCCTACCTCTTGGCGGCAGCTGGACCCTATACACGACTTCGCTCAGTCTCTCGAGGACCCTGCAGGGCCCCATCCACTTGCTGTCCAGTTTGGGGCACCTGCCTTTCTGTCTCTGGGGGTTGTACACCCACACCAGGTCCCCAGCAGTGAAATGCTGACCTTTGGTGTGCACGTCGTAATTCCTTTTCTGTCTCGCCCCTGCCCTCCGTAGCTGGTTTCTGGCGAACTCGTGGGCGCACTCCAATCGATCCTGCAGCTTTCCGGGCATATTCAAGCCCCGGGGGGTCCGCCGGGAGGTCGGGCGGTCTGCCCACCATCATCTCAGCCGGGGTCCTAATCTCCCTGCCAAGCATGAGAAGGGCGGGGGAGCAGGAGGTGGAGTCTTGCGTAGCAGACCGGTACGCCATCAACACCAGGGGGACATGCGTGTCCCAGTCTCCTTGATGTTTATCCGTCACTATGGCCAGTTGCTGTCCCAGCGTGCGGTTAAATCTTTCGACTAGTCCGTCGCTTTGCGGGTGGAGGGGTGTGGTGCGGGTCTTGTGGGAGCCAAGCTTTTCACACATGGCTGCAAACACGTGGGACTCAAAGTTTCTGCCTTGGTCGGTGTGAATGACCTCGGGGACCCCAAGTCTGCTGAACATCCCCTCCACCAGTGCATCCACTATTGTTTCTGCTTCTTGGTCCGGCAGGCAGTATGCCTCTGGCCACTTGGTGTAGTAATCCATTGCAGTGAGGATGTAGCGGTTACCTTTCTCTGAGTGAGGGAATGGCCCGAGCACGTCAATCCCCACTCTCTCTATGGGACAGCCCGCTGGAAACTGCTGGAGTTGGGCGTGAGATCTGCCCGTGGGGCCTTTACGTGCTGTGCAGCTGTCACAGCGGCGGCAGTAATCCCCCACGTCCCACCCATGTTGGCCCCAGTAGAACCCCTGAAGAAGGTGGCAGAGTGTCTTGTTGACCCCAAAGTGACCCGATCCAGGGGCTCCGTGGACCGATTGTAGCCCTGTTTCCCGCAGGGCCCTGGGCACTACCACCTGCCACAGTGTCTCTCCTGTGGCCGCGTCTTTCCACCCCCTCTGCAGTACCCCGTCACACAGACGCAGGTTAGGAAACATACTCCATAGTCCCTTTGTAGCCCTTGAACACAGGCCGATCTCTTCCAACCGGGGTTGGTGTTGTGCCGCTACCCACATGAGCACGGGTCTGATGTCAGCATCCTCTTCCTGCTGGTGTCTCCACTCTCCAGCGTCGATCGCTGTCAGGCCCGCTGCTGCGCATCTCACCCCTTGTTGCAGCTGCTCCTCCTCCTGCACCTCCCTTCTCTCACAGTGGCGGCAGCCGTCAGTGGCGCAGGGCCGGCGGGACAGTGCGTCCGCGTTTCCATGTCGTCTGCCCGCCCGGTGGATCACGTTGAAGTCGTACGCCTGTAGGTCCTCGATCCAGCGTGCCAGCTGGCCCTCTGGCTCTCTGAAGGACATGAGCCACTGCAAGGCGGAGTGGTCACTCCTGACTGTGAAGTGGAGGCCCCCGAGGTAATACTTGAAGTGTTTGACCGCCTTGACCACGGCGAGCAGTTCCCACCTGGTGACGCAGTAGCGGCGTTCGTGCTTGTTGAGTGTCCCGCTGTAGTATGCTACCACCTTCTCCCCCTCCGAGGTCAGCTGTGACAGTACCGCCCCCACGCCGACATTGCTGGCGTCCGTGTCGAGTATGAAGGCCAGGGTGAGGTCGGGTGGGGTGAGGACGGGGGCCTCCAAGAGGGCCTTCTTCAGTGAGGTGAATGCTCTCTGGCACTCGTCTGTCCAGATGAATTTCTCCCTGGGCCGTTGTAGTCGGAACAGGGGTGCGGCTATGGTGGAGAAGCCCCTCACAAATCTCCTGTAGTAGGCGGCTAGTCCTGTGAAGCTTTTCACTTCGGAAGCGGAGCTGGGGGTGGGCCGCTCTTCCACCGCCTGTACCTTTTCGCGCGTGGTGCCGATGCCGCCAGACCCCAGCTTGTGCCCCAGAAATCTGACCTCCCGTCTCATGAAGCTGCATTTCTGGGGGTTTAATTTCAGACCCGCTGCAGCCACTCTCTCCAGTACGCGTCGGAGCGCCTTGAGGGCCGTCTCAAATGACTCTCCGTGGGCCAGGATGTCGTCCAGGTATACGACACACTCCTGGCGGGGGATCCCCGCGAGCACGTTATCCATCAACCTCTCGAACGTGGCGGGTGCGTTGCAGAGGCCGAAGGGGAGGACTTTGAACTGCCACAGGCCCCCGTGTGTGACGAAGGCGGTTTTGGGTCTGGCGTCAGGGGTGAGGGGGACCTGCCAGTATCCGCTGCGTAGATCCAACGACGTAAACCAGGACGATCCCGCCACCGCGTCGAGGGACTCGTCGACCCGTGGAAAGGGGTAGGCGTCCCTTTTGGTCACGCCATTGAGGCGTCTGAAGTCCACGCAGAAGCGCCAGTCGTCTTTTGTCTTTTTGGGGACCATGACGATTGGAGCGGCCCAGGGGCTGGTGGAGGGTTCAATGAGCCCGGCCCACTGCATGTTCTGTAACGCCTTCTCCGCTGCCGCCTGTCGAGCCAGTGGAAGGCGTCGGGGTCTCATCCTGATGGGCGGGGCACCCTCCGTGTCGATACTGTGCTGGGCTAGTCGGGTCTGCCCCACGTCATCCTCTGATAGTGAAAAACTGTCTTTAAATTCCAATAACAGTTGCCACAGCAGGTCCTGTTCAACATCAGATAGCCCATCCCGGTTTCCCTCCCACACCTCCCTCACGACCGAGACCCTCTCTCCATCCTCCCCCCCCCCCCCACTACCCGGTGGTGCAGCAGTTGTGGGGTGCGGTTGCGCCTCTGTGGTGGTGGGCGGGGCATGTGGCAGTACCGGCTGCCTATCCCGAACGCAGCCGGAAGTCGTGTTCGCCGCTGTCTCCGTTGTCAGGACTGCGATGGTAGGGGCCGGGGAACGTTTCGGCTGGGTGGGTTGTCTAGACATTTGCACTACGTGTCCGTCTGGGAATGTGAGTGTCCCCCGCTTGGTGCTAATCACACAGTCCAGTTTTTCGAGCACGTCCAGCCCCAATATGCAGTCTTCTAGGTCCGCGACCCATATTGGACAGTGAAGCGTCTCCCTCCCCACCCCCACAGTCTCTAATGCCTCCCCCACCATGGGTGCCCGGTCCCCAGTGACTGTCTGTAATCTCACCATGGTGGGTAAGACCGTGGTCCCGCTCCCCACCGCATCGGGTCTCACCAGGGTGGCTGACGAACCCGTGTCAACCAGTGCGGAGAAGCATATCCCCCCAAATGTCACCGGGGCATACCAGCAGTTTCCCGTCCCCGTCCGAACCAGCATGACGACCTGCACTTACTGGCCGCCCTCCCCCTCCCCTGTTTGTAATGTCCCCACCTGGTCGTGTTGTGTTATATCCTCGCCTGTGCAGGGTCGGGACGCCGCCCCGGGGAGTCGCACCATCCCGGCTATGCGTTCCCCATCCCGTTTCCCTGTTTGCTTGCTGTGTTGGGGCACTCTCTGGCCAGGTGGCCCGGCTTTCCACATGCCCAGCAGAGTCTCTCGCCCATCCATGGACGCTGCTCCCCACGCAGCGAGGCAGCCCGCACCAGCTGTGTCAGCTCCTCCGCCCAGGCCTGGCGCCGCTTCGCCCCTCCCCGACACGTCAGCAGCTCTCACCCTCGGTGCATCCTCCAACATGGGGGTGGGGGGGGCAGCGCCCAGCATCTCCCTCTCCGAAGCCAACTCCAACGCCTCCAGGAGGGACTTGGGGTGGGCCAGCATCGTCTGGATACGCAGGTCACTCGGCAGCAGTGCCTGCAGGAAGTGGTCTCGAGCTAACTCGCTAATATTGGTAGGGGTCATGTTAGTATAGGCGCGGTGAACGAGCCCTTCAATATCGTTGGCGAGATCTCTCAATGGTTCCCCAAGACGCCTCTTTCGACTGCACAGTTCGTAGCGGATCAAGCTAGCCGCTGAACATCGTCCGAATCGCCTCTTTAATGCCCCCACTAAAGCATCATAGTCACTCCTATCAGCAGGGGTCAGTAACAGCAGGACATAGCATCCCCAGTAAGGCACATAGCAAGCTGGAGGGCCTTAGCTTCGTTGGACCAATTGCTGGCCCGGGATAACAGTTCAAATTGTGCATGAAAAGCCTCCCAGTCGGCTTTGCCATCGTACCTGGGGGTTTTCACTGAGAGGGGAGCCACTTTGACGTCCTCGCTCCTCGCAGCCACACGTGGGTCTTTTCCGTGGGCAGCTGGTTTAAACCCAGCCTCAGCAGCCATCTGAGCGGTCATTCTCCTCACCCGCTCCCTGTGTTCTGCCTCCCAGGCAGCTGTGTATTGACCCCACGCGCTGTCTTCCTCCTCCTGCTTTATCTTGCTCATATCGCCAGGCAGCATCTCCGTTCGGGGAAGGCGAGCGCGTTAGCGGTAGCAGGCGTATTTTCCTCGTCACTTCGTTTTTCTTTCTTTTATTCTGACACCAGTGTAGCATTGTCACAAACCAGGCGAGAGTCCGGATATAGTTACCGCACTTTATTCTGTTAACACAGACAGGAACTACTGTTGGCCGTAGCCCACGCCAAAATAAACCCGAGCAATAATAATCCGTCTCTTCCCAAAACACACAGCCGTCTCTCCCAACTCTCTCCAGCACTCTCCCGCTTCCTCATTCAACACCCCAAAACAATCCCTCCCTCTATCGTCTTAGCCAATCACCGGCGGGCTCCTTCCCGCGACTCGCTCTCATAGGTGCTAACATGACTGACAGGCCTCTCAGCCTCTAGTTTACAGTTAATCCCCATAACGTTCAAGTCCCTCCGAAACTCGTAATAAAGTGCATGCACAGAACATTGCATTAACAGTGTCAGACTTAAACATAACAGTTATCCCATAACTCAGTCCGTTACAATAATAATACATATACATATAAATGACTAGGTTTGTAGATGTCATTTGGCTTTGCATGACTCCACCTGGTGAGCGGACGGCACACCAGCTGCCACTCTTTGAAATCAAATCATTTACCAATCAATCACTACTTTGTCTGGGTCTTGAATCTTGCTGAATTAGATTTCCACAATCAGAAATCAGAATCTTCTTGGCTAGTACATAACAGTTAGAATGAAGGGGAGGTTGTGCTTTCTGTGCTATGTGCTGCTAATATTGGTGCTTCAACATTTAAGGAAATTGTTTGGTGAAATAATAGATGCCATATATGTGTGCATTTCTCTTGCCTAAAGATGCAGTCACAATGCACAGCAGAATGGATTTTAAATCAACTGGGACTAATGTTCTTTCTGTTTTTTGTTTTATGAGCCCTTTTAAAATGCTGCATCAAAATGCAAAATCCAGCTCATCTCCTCAGTGACATTGACCTCCACTAGCATCTGGTTGAGATCAGCATATCAAACGATGACATTATCGATATTGCAGCACACCACTTGCATGAATAATAAGGAAACTTTAGCTTAGCCCTCAGAGATAAAAAAAAAAAAAAAAGAGAGAAATGAAGCCCCGGTGAAATTTGGTCACCAAACACATAAAAACACACATTTTCTCGGTTTTGCCACCTCTTAAGCCTTTTACAGACTGTAATTTTGGGCTGTCCCAGACGAAAGATGACCAATGTGAAAGAAACGTCGAGATATCTTTGGTCGTTGCTACAAAAAAGCTCATCTTGCGTCGCGCAGTGAGAGAGGTTAAAAGACAGCCGTTGTCACAGTCTTGTGACCAAAGATAGCCTAGGACGAATTCTGACACTGTCCGAAATTTTGGGTGACAGCCCTACGACGATGTCTGATAACAACCAATAGAAATGCTGTATGATCATATCAGTATATACGCTATTTAGCCGTAATGCTAATGCTAGTAGATGAGGCTAATAAATAGTTGACGTGACCTCAAGCTCTCTCGCAAAATTGCCATCCCATGTTGCCTCTGTTCCCGAGCCACGAACGGGTCCACATCCACATTCTCCTCCTTGGATGTTTTTCCAGACACATAAATTCCACTTTGCAAGGGCTCATTCTTGCCATTGTCAGTGCTATTGTTGACATCTCTACCACAGACAACTGTGGCACACATTCATTGATGCGTAGCTGCAGTGCGTGCTGCTGACGTTTGATTCCTGCATGTGTATTGACTGCTGATTGGATGATGGAGAGACGTGGCATAATATAAGATTGCTAAAATCTCACAGTCTGTAGGCGGCTTTAAGCAGCAAATATACAGAGAGCATTGTCATCGCCCACTGTGAGAGTGTCTGTTAATCGGCGCTCATGTTTGTTCCGCCCCAGCTGTTCCCTGACACACTGATGTTTGGCTGGTTTCTACAGTATCCTCTGGGCCTGTCTCTGGCCTGAAACTCACAAGCACGAACAATAATGTATAGACATACATGTATGAAAGCACACGGATTACAAAACAGACATTTACACACACATATACAGTAGCAAAGAAATACATACACACACAAGCACGCACGCGTGCACGCACTCACACACACAAGCACACACTTCCAGTCCCAGGAGTTACAATTACAAACACTATACTCATATCTGACAAGTAATTACTTTACTTTGCACTTCCGTCAATTATAAGACTTCACAGCCTGTAAAACTACTAAACCCTCTGTTATCCCTGAAGACACGTTTGCCATTCTGGTGTTCTGTTACACTACAGCAATGACTTCTCTTTCATTTCATTCTCTTGTTCTTCCTCCCCCTTGAGTGACCTTGGATGTTGCCATTGCCAAGGTCACTTTTGGGGGGTGCGTTCACACTGAGCATGTTGGACCATTCAATCAAACTTCAATTGAGGAGGTGAGATCAATGCCACAGAACCAATCAATCAGACCAAGACCACCTGGAAACTGATGGTTACCATTTGAGGTTGTAAAGCAGGAAGTGACGCAGGTGTAACCAATACCATTAATGATGGTTCCATTCCATTAGGTGTTCAGTGCCAGGGCCCTTGTTACTGTTATTGGTTACAACTGTTTTACTTCCTGCTTTACCACCTCAAAAAGGTTGCTGTGAAATGAGCCTATAGCCAGTTATAGTAGGCTATACTCTAGCACAAAACAGCGTGACATCATGACAACAACAAAGCACTTCTGTGTGGCACTGCAGCAGTTACCATAATTAGTATGAGATGTGCCAAACAAACATTAATATCTCAAAAACTATACATCACATCACTTATATTTGGACTTTGTGAGTAAGAGTAGAAGTAGATTTAGGATTTAGTAAGAAGTACAGCCTGCTAGAGTGAGAGACACACACTCAAGGCTGGTCCCATTATAAAGGCTGAAAAAAGCATAAAACATAAACTGTGATGAAGATAAACAGTACAAAAGATAAATTATTACTGATTTAATTGAATAGAGTCCTAAAAGTGGTCACTCATTTAAAGCCATTTGTTTACAAACAACCTGATCCCTCGTATATGTTCTAAACTGGTAGATTCAAACCCAAGACCTGTTACCCTGCTGCCAAAAATGTTCTCTAATCCTATGGAACAGCTTGGCAAAACAATGTGTGACCACGTGTGACTTCACAAGTCCTAGTCTCTGTGAACCAAATACAAAAGTGCAACAAAGCAATCTTTCCCAGCTATATGGTTCAGATCAAAGAAAAGTTGTGGGTGTCCTCGCTGTAATGTTCATCTTCTTCAATGATGAAACGTTATCTTATCAACAGCTAGCTTCTGCTAGTTCTTTATTAACATGCTCTCTTGATCAGGGTAACACTTCTTCTACCACAGTCTCTACAGATCTCTAGTGACTCACTGAGCCCCCTATGGTCAACATGGGTATCACACTTATACTGGATATCATCACATCCCCTTTCCTTTGAAGTTGTAACAAAACATATTCATCACATTGATATCAGTAACATCCCTCTAGTGTTAACACACCTAACATTCCAGACCATAACGATGTAGCCTGTCAAGTAAACCTCTTAACGCAAACTCCAGTCAGGTTTTTTAACTTTTCTTTTTCTTTTTTTTTTTAACAGTGGCATGAACTTTAACCTGTATCAGTTGTAGCAGGCATTCAATGAACTCAAATCACTTTTAAACAAGACATCACATTACACAAACTTCCTTTCCTTTTTTTTCTTTTTTTACTTATATACCTATTGACTTATTTATTTATTCTAGCATGTGATTTCTTAAACACAAATCCCTTAAGATAACTGAAAAAACAACAACAACATGCTACTTGGTTTTTTGATTTCACGGGCAGATCTCCTCAACACTGGCGACTTTGGAATGTCCTCATGCGTTTCCGTCTGTCTGTGTTCATTATTGTCCGAACCTGTCACTGTCTGTGACACATCAGCTGTCACATTCACATCATCATCCGTCGACTCCTGGAAAGTCTCTTTTGTTTTGAGAAGGCTGCGGCGGTTTCTCCTGAGAATGTGCCCTTCTTCAGTCTGTACTGTATAGGACCTTGGCCCTACTTCCTGAAGAACAGTTGCCTTTCTGTTCCAAGCATCCTGGTCTTGAATCCTCACGACATCATCCTTTGCAAGTGGTCCAAGAAGCTTGGTTGACTTGTCATAGTGATGCTTTTGTTTCCATTTCAGAGTCTCCCGTTTCTGTTTTGCATCTGCAGTTTGCTTGTTGCTTGAAACGCAGGGTAGAGTGGTACGCAGCTTACGATTCATTAACAATTCCACTGGGGATGATCCACAGTCAAGAGGGGAGGACCTGTAGCTCAGCAGAGCTAAATAGGGATCCGAGTTACTGTCTGTAGCCTTCTTTAGAAGCTGCTTGACAATATGCACTCCCTTCTCAGCTTTGCCATTTGACTGTGCATGTTGCGGACTGGATGTCACATGTTGAAAGTCATATTGTTTTGCAAACTGCTGCCACTCTTTGCAGTTATAACAGGGACCATTATCACTAACCACTGTCTGTGGTATTTCATGCCTGGCAAAGATGGATTTGACATGGGTAATGACACTGCTTGCTGTAGCGCTGGGGAGCAATGCTATCTCTGGGAAATTTGAATAGTAATCAATTACCAGCAAATAATCTTTCCCATTTATATGAAACAGATCTGTTCCCACCTTTTCCCAGGGTGCAGTGGGAAGATCAGGAATCATCATAGGCTCTCTTGCCTGTTTGCTCTGGTACTTCTGACATGTTTCACATTTCCATATCATGTTTTCAATGTCCTTGTTGATCCCAGGCCAGAATACAGTATCCCTTGCTCTCCTCTTACATTTTTCAATTCCAAGATGTCCTTCATGTAACCTTTGAAGTAAGTCCTTTCTTAGACTCTGTGGAATCACAATTCTGTTGTCTCTCAGCAGCATTCCATTTGCCACACATAGCTCCGATCTGATGTGAAAATATTTTGAACACGACCCCTTGGGCCATCCACTATTGATGTGTTCAATCACTGTTTGCAGCTCCTCATCCTTAGCTGTCTCGTCACATATTTGTTTTGACTTTGCATCAGATACTGGCAGAGAAGCAACTACCATGTTTACATGAGCTTCAAGCTCCTCTTCTGTTGAGCTTATACAACTCATCTCTGGTGCTCTTGACAGTGCGTCAGCTACCACTAGGTGCTTGCCTGGCGTGTATATCAGGTCAAAATCATATCTTTGCAGTTTCATCATGAGACGCTGAATTCTTGGTGACTTGGTGTGAATTTGGGTAAGCCGTATACATAGCTGATAGAGAATAAAATTCTATACATCCGCTAAATGTGATTATTTATAACAGCTTATCTACCAAATGAATTGAAGCCATGAGTCTAGGAAGATTTATCATAAAAGTATATTTAATACCATACATTCTCTGCAATACATGTATATTGACAGAGGGCTGAACCTCAATGTACACAATTCTGATATGTCATACAGAGTCAAATATTCAGCCGCGATGTCACAATTTGACATACGCTTTATACTGTAAAGGAAGAGGAGCAGAGAGGAGGGGAGAGGAATGGGATGATCTCATGGAAATGTGTGTGCGTCGTGCAGGCCCCTGTCTGAATCAATTGTTATTGGAACATGATGCACTGGACAAGGTCTCAGCAAAAGGAGCAGTCCTATATGTGTGAAATGTCATGGGCCAGAGCAAAGGGACTAATTATGTGTATGCAATTATAGCTTATTGATTAGGAAATGCCAATGGAACTTATATTTTTCTCCAACAATAGCAGTGAAACTTTTCTAGTCCATAAACCAGCCCAAGGCACTCTTTCTCTATTTGAGCGTATCTCACCTCAGTTTCAGTCATGGATCTTGAAGAATCATCTCCTTCAGCTTGCAGCAAGACAGCGCCAAGCCCATCTTTCGACACATCGGTTGAGACCTTTAGTTTCTTTGTTGGATCATAATATGCAAGCACGGGATATGTTGTGAGCGTAGCCTTTAGAGCATTCCACTCTCTCTCATGTCTTGATTTCCACTTGAATTCTGTCGTTTTGTGGAGCAGCTCCCGTAGCGCTGACGTCTTCACTGACAAGTTGGGTACAAATCTTCCAACGAAGTTTATCATTCCCATAACTCTGAGTACTTCATTCTTGTCTGTTGGACGAGGCATATTTAGTATTGCTTCTATCTTTGCCTCATTCGGCTCAACACCTTGACCGGACAGTTTCTCTCCCAGGAATTTTAATTCCTGCACACCGAACTGACATTTTGCTTTGTTAAGCTTCAGTCCATTCTCTCGTACCCTCTGGAGAACTTTTGCCAGCCGTGCATTGTGTTCCTGTAGGGTGGAACCCCATATGATCACATCATCAACGTAGCAGCGGACACCTTGTAGTCCTTCTATGACGTGTTCCATCGCACGATGGAAAATCTCTGAGGCTGATATGATACCAAAAGGCATCCTGAGGAATCGATATCTCCCATATGGCGTATTGAAGGTGCAATATCTGGAACTTTTATCATCCAGCTTTATTTGCCAGAACCCCTGCGATGCATCGAGTTTGGTAAAGTACCTTGCACCGGCCATTTCACTTATGATTTCCTCTTGCTTCGGTATTTGGTAATGCTCACGTTTTATGCTTGCATTGAGATCACCAGGATCCATGCATATCCTTAGTTCATTATTTTTATTCTTTTTGTCAACACATACCATGGAGTTAACCCATTCTGTTGGTTCTTCAACCTTAGTGATGACATTTAGCTCAGACATCCTGTCTAGCTCCTTTTTTAGTCTCTCTCGAAGTGGAGCTGGCACTCTCCTTGGAGCATGGATGACGGGCTGTGCATCCTTTTCGAGTTGGATTTTGTATGTGTATGGCAAACATCCTAGCCCTTTGAACACATCTGGATATCTCTGCACAATTGAGTTAACTGTGTCTGAGTGTGCACTAACGGCTTCTGTGCAGTTAATTACATTACATTACGTCATTTGGCAGACGCTTTTATCCAAAGCGACTTACAGTAACACACTTTTTGTCAGCAATAGAGCAATCAACTATGGAGCACAGTCTATGACAACTACAAATCCTGAAGGAACAGTGGTACGAGTTTTAGTTTAGGGTTTTTTTTTTTTTTTTTTTTTTATAATATTAAATAAAGAGAGAGAAAGAAGAGAGAGAAAGAAGTTAGATCAAGAAGGGCCCAGGTGGAGCCTGAAAAGGTGAGTCTTTAGTCTTTTCCGAAAGATCGGCAGTGATTCAGCAGTCCTGACCGAAGGTGGCAGCTCGTTCCACCATTGGGGTGCCAGGGAGGAGAAGAGTCGAGATCGGGATGAGCGACTCTTGAGCGCCCGTAGCGAAGGAGGAGCGAGGCGCCCTGCACTGGTAGAGGAGCGAAGGGAGCGGTGAGAGGTTTGGAACCTGACCATAGATTGCAGGTACAGGGGAGCTGACTGGTGTACTGCCCTGTAGGCCAGTACCAGTGTCTTGAATTTGATGCAAGCTGAGATGGGAAGCCAGTGGAGGTCCCGGAAGAGGGGAGTGACATGAGAGAATTTGGGTTGGTTGAATACCAGACGGGCTGCAGCGTTCTGAATGAGCTGAAGCGGTCGGATGTCGGTGGCAGGTAGGCCAGCCAGGAGCACGTTGCAGTAGTCCAGGCGAGGGACGATAAGTGACTGGACCAGGAGTTGAGTCGCTTCTCTTGTGAGGAAGGGACGGATTTTGCGGATGTTGTAGAGGGAGAACCTACAGTTAATGTGGTAGACCCTCTTTACAAGGTCTAACTTTTCAGATGAGACTCCTCCTATTAGTGACTCACACCCCTCAGGTACAACAGAAAACAGTATATTGTGCACTGTATCCTTTACTGTTACTTTGAGTCTGCACTGACCTCTGCATGCAATGTCTTTTCCGTTGTAGTCTTTCAGTGGGACCTCCTTTTTGAAAGTCTTAGGCTTTTCTTTCATGCCATTGATCTCTGTCATGCTGATCAGGTTCGCTTGGGCACCTGTATCAATCCTTAAGGCTACTAAAGCTCCATTTATTGGAAGTGACACGATCCATGTGTCGTCATTCCCTGTGTGGCTGCTGTCTTCTTTATCCTCTTTTGACACCATACCGACGAAGACTGTGTCCTCTAAGTCAGTCTCTTCCACCATACGTACTGATTTGGACTTTTCTTTAGTTAGACATTGCCTGGCAAAATGATTCTTTCCGCTACATTTTGCAAAAAAAAAATCCATATGCTGGACATTGCCGGGGCTCATGTCTTCCACCACATCTTTTGCAGTCGTATGCAGCATCCTCTTTTTGTTTCTTTTGATCTTTCCATCTTTTAGTCTTGTTTGTGACCACAGCTACTTTCGCACTATCATTTACTGCAGTTGCACTGACTACTCTGAAAGTCCTTGCATGCTGCTGGGCCAATTCACTAGCGTGGCAAACTCTCTCTGCCTCCTCAAGTGTTAATGTAGCCTCTCTTAGCAGCCATTCTCTGACCTTTTTATCCTTGACTCCGAACACTATTTGGTCACGGATCATGGAATCCTTTAGATCAGCAAAATCACACGTCTGTGCTTTTAGCTTCAGATCGGTCACAAAGCTATCAAAAGTCTCATCTTGTTGCTGCATGCGGGAACGGAAGACGTACACAGTGTTTTTCCTTGGAGAGCAATATGCAGTGAATTTCTCAATCACTTTATCATACTCGTCTCTGTCATCTCTCGCTGCAAACTCGAACGTGTTGAAAACTTCAATGGCTTGGGGACCCGCCACTGTGAGAAACATAGCTATCTTCCTGGCGTCACTTTTAGAGTCCAACCCGACGGCCATCATATATAGCTCAAACTGCTGCTTAAAAGTCCGCCAGTTGCTGTCAACATTTCCCACCAACTTCAGTCCTCCCGGTGGCTTCAAAGTCTCCATGTCGAGCCATGCAGAATGTGACAAAAACTTTCACTCCTGGTACCATGTAATGTTCATCTTCTTCAATGATGAAACGTTATCTTATCAACAGCTAGCTTCTGCTAGTTCTTTATTAACATGCTCTCTTGTTCAGGGTAACATTTCTTCTACCACAGTCTCTACATATCTCTAGTGACTCACTGAGCCCCCTATACTGGATATCATCACACTCGCTCCCTTGGCTTTCAGTCTTGGTGAATCTTGAACCACTTCACACTGCAGGAGCCCAGACAGACTCGGCCTGACAAAATCAATATGTTTGAAATAATCTTGTCAGGTCAAGGAGCAGAGCCAGCAGTCTTGAGCCCATTCACATCACAGGATAATCTGCACCAACCACTGTGCTGCCACTGAAGAGAGGGTTACAGTTCAGCCTTCTTCACACTTGGAACTCACTTCATATACCTGTTACTGACAGTGGTATCAGATGTCTTAATCAATGGCGGTGGACGGAGAATAAGGTTACTTTTTCGATCCCATTTGAATTGTGCCACGGGGTGCGAGCGCTAATTTTGTCAATTTAAAACATAACTTTGCATGTCAAGAAAGTCACAGTTTGTCATCAAACTGAAACGTAGGGGTTAGTTTCGTATAAAAACTACATAGCATGTGGAAGCTCGTGGCATGTCGCCGGTCTTCAGCTTTGCCGGTATAAGTGACGTCACTTAGGCGACAGTGTATGTAGTGTATGTGTCTTTCTGATTTATAACTTCTAGTGCAACGGTTTGGCAACAAACTGCGACAACCACTTTCTTGACATGCAAAAGTTATGTTTTAAATTGACAAAATTAGCATTGGCACCCCGTGCCACAATTCAAACGGGATCAAAAAAGGAACCTTATTCTCCGTTCACTGCCAATCATATTTTTCGCAGCGCTGGTACAGGGAGAAAGCAGGAAGTGACGTTTCACTTTGGCTCTCTATACCTTCTGCTTAAACAAGTGGTAGGGGTGGACTGGTTAGTGAGTGTGAGTTCCGGGAGCTGCTGACTCTCAGAGCAGAAGACGAGATAAACTGATAACCGGGATTAGAGAGGCTGGCGAAACTCTTGCAAGAGCATGGGTTTGCTCGGGGCAAGGCTCAGGTAACGAGCAAATTAAAGGGGGACTGACCCCCCCAGATTTCTTGCAAAACGGTATTCTACTTGATTTGAAAACTCTGCAGGCAAGATGGCCGCCTATACTCCCTTCTTTAGTTTTAGTTCCCCCATAAACTAACATAACTTGGCCAATAAGTATGTAACATACAAAATAAAACAAACGATAATGTCTTCATTTGTTGTAGAATGCAGAGGACATGTAACTGTTTCGTTAAACTTGCATTCCAGTAATATTGTATTTACTGCGCTGCTCTAAAGATAACGTAAGTGTTGTTTTGTCCTGAAACCCACTCGCTTTGCGCCAGAACACAATCAATTTGGGGGTGGAACACGCCAGGATTGGCCAACGCCAATGCCAGTGCTCAGAACTGTCAAATCAAATCATCGACAGAGACGCTATGGCCCGCCTCCCAGTATTTTCAGTGTATCAGAGATAGAGAACGATAAATGATGAATACAGCCACGTTATAAACAACAAACTAACGCTGGTGATCCGTATGGAAACAGTGTTACTCGAAATGGTTAAAAGTTATATTAATTTGGTCATTCAGTGGCGTTTTACTGCCATGTAACATAACTAACTAGCGGCTAATATTAGCCACAGTAGGCGATTACCCATGGGTGCATTGCTCTTAAAGGGCTTGCGCCACGTGAACTACTAATAATCACATGGGGGAAAAAAACAATTTTTCACATGAGTGGGGCATGCGCAAATACCACCGTGATGTCACGATGTACCAAATCTCCAATTAATTTGAGGGGCACAACAAAAGCAGGTTTGAACCCATAGAGGGAACTCTATGCTGCTGAAATGATAGGGGTTTGTAAAATTGTAACAGATTGGTCTCAAATGTGGAGATTTTGAACAAACCACCCCAAAAGTCATATTGGTTAAAAGCTGAAAAAAAGTGTTTGGGGGTAAGTTACACTTTAAAGAGTTTGAGGAAGAAATATCATCAGATTAACGACCACAATGGAAGGAGTGGTAGAGGTCGGTTAGATTGGCCATATTTCGATTTGTGCCAAACGATTTGGGGGACCAACCACTCTGCACAGTGTTGCTCTAGTCAGCAACATGGAGGAGCCGGATGAGCCTCAAGCTGCTTCAGATGCGCCGTCCTGCAGCACTGAGCCTGCATACACGGAGACGGACACCAGGCCCAGCAGTCGAGACGTGGATTCTGATGAATCAGGTAAAAACATGTTATTGTTGTTGTTGATATTGTTGTTATTGTTAGTGATTAATGGCGGGTGTTCCCTTGTGGAGGGCTTGGGTGGGTACCATACCAGTTTACAAACAAAGCCAGAGCGGATAATGAACAGATAACACCCCAAAAACCTTAGACAAAATGAGCTAAACCAAGCTTTATAATGCAGGGGAAATCCTAACATGCCCCCCACAAAAAAGGCTAATGGCTAAAGAACATAAGAAATGCAAATAGGACGAGGAATATCGAACATTTAAAGCAGACTGGGAACTTGGGGTTCAGGAAAATGCATTTGTCTGTTTTGTGGTAACGTCATTTCACAAATCAAAACGTCCCATTTGCAACAACATCACAGAATAAAGCACACAAGGTCCAGTACCGACTTTCCGAAAGGTGGAGAGGTGGAGAGCTGAAGAGCTGACGAGACTCAAACTGAACCAAACTGGCTTCAGGGAGGACGCTTTTGGATTCTGA
Source organism: Poromitra crassiceps (assembly GCF_964638095.1). Lineage (NCBI taxonomy): Eukaryota > Metazoa > Chordata > Actinopteri > Beryciformes > Melamphaidae > Poromitra > Poromitra crassiceps. The sequence goes on from NC_139624.1 coordinate 38,255,665, forward strand.
CCCTTGGAAAAGTCTTTTTAATGTGGCTCCTGAGTAGGGCAAGGTTGATTATCACTGACCTATAGGCTCAGGCTTATGCTTAGCCCACAACATCAGCTCAAAGAGAGCAGGGTGGTGGGAGAGCTGCAAGTTTGAAAGCTGACGGAGATCAACACTAGAAAAAGGTGTGGTGTTCCCACAACCCAGGCTTCGCTCTACAATCACTGCAATATCACTGCAAAACATGTGCTGATCTTTCTCAGACCATGTGACATGGTCTGACAAAGATGAGCACATGTTTTGTATGGTGAAATGCTAATGTTAATGCTTCATGTTAAACGTGAAATGTCAAATCTGCATTTAACTTAATTTAATAATTTCCCACTTTCCGAAATATGTCCTTCTTGTGTCCTTTTGTTTATTGATGGAGAGACGTGCTCAGTGTAATGAGAGCCGAGAGCCAGGATGATGGGAAGGTGTGTGTGCGTGTGCATGCACGCAAGCACACGCATGTGTGTATAGATGGACACCTGCCGCTGCCTACTTGAGACCCTCTCTAACGAGCAGCACTTATTGCCATGGTGACCCCCCCCCCACCCAACCCCTCTCCATCTCGCTCTCTCCTGCGCCACACACACACACACACACACACACACACACACACACACACACACAGAGTGCAGACTTGCAGGCTGCTTATTAGAGGCGAGTGATCTTTCTCCTCGGTGTCCTCTCCATCCCCCCACTGCCCTCCTCTGAGATCCAAACAAATTGCAGCCCTCCCTCTGTCATGCCCTTCCTCTCTCCTTCCCAGCCTTCCTTCCTTCCCCTGTGTCTCTCTCCCTCGCTCCCTTCATTAGCCCCTCCACTCCTCATCCATCCACACTACACCTCTGTCTCTGCCCTCCGCCTTACTAACCTTTTATCCCCTACCCACACCCCTGTCGCCTATCCCTCATACCCTTTTACTGTCTCTGCATCATCCATCTCTTTTGTCTCTTTTATCAGTCTCTGCATCATTCCCTCAACCCATCTACTACTAGTATCTCTCCACCTTCCCCATGTCCCTCCCTCCCCCTTAAGTCTATCCATCCTTTCCTCTTCCACCCTTCTATCCGTCTCCTCCAATAATTACCCTGTTGGAGCTTTTAATTAGGGTGAGGAGGAGTTCTCTGGCTGAGGCAGAGCCCCTAATTGAAACCCCTATTAGTTTCCCCTGGATTTCAGTATGCCGAGGGAGTTGCGCACTGCCGGAAAATCAGATTTTCATCAAGTGGTGAATTTTTCAAAGTGATTATCTTGACTTTGAATAAGCTAAATCAAAATAAACAGTCTCGCTTATTGCTAATGTTTATAATTGCCTCAAGCAATCTGCTTAAATCTGCCCTGGAAATTAAACCAGCTGGAAACTAGTGGCAATTGGGCGAGACAGAAAAGAAAACAGTCGCTAAGGTAACTTGTTGCTGCCGTTGCCCTGGTGATTACCATAGTGATGGTAAAGTCACTGGAGAAGCAGCCTTTGGAGGATTTTTTGGACGGAGGAAGTGGGTTAAAGTGGTATTGAACACGGTGTGCGTGATGTAAGTGTGTAAGGAGCCTGGTTTGGGTGTATAATTAGCTGGCTGGCTCAACGCCTGTTTGGAACACTCTCACTCACCCACTCGCTCTCTCTCGCTCTCTCTCTCTCTCTCTCTCTCTCTCTCACACCAACACACACACACACACACACACACACACACACATACTCCCTCTCTCTTTCTCAATCAATCACACACACATCACCACAGCACTTTCTTGCACATAATGTACCCCTCCATTCACACATCACACACACACACACACACACACACACACACACACACACACACACACACACACACACACACACACACACACACACACACACACACACACACACACACACACACACACACACGGTAATCCTTCCCTCTTCCACCCCCTGCTGAGCCCAGCCCAGATAAACCAAGCCCAGTCTATGTGAAGCTGCTGCAGACAGCTACAGAGTAGAGCAGCACATCCTGATAAGCTGCCATTGATTGGTTTCAGTCTGGCTGAAAGGCTGAACACATTGTCACCTCACTCACTCACGCACACGCACGCACGCCCACGCACACACACACACACACACACACACACACACACACACACACACACACACACACACACACACACACACACACACACACTCTCTCTCTCTCTTTCTCTGGGGGTAAGATATGCTTGTGGGAGGGGGACAGAGATGGAGAGACATTGCGGGTGGAGGTAGAGGGGGAGAGATGGTAAATGGTAAATGGACTGCATTTATATAGCGCTTTTATCCAAAGTGCTTTACAATGTGCCTACATTCACCCATTCACACCCACGCAGGGTGCTGGCACAGCCATCGGGAGCAATTTGGGGTTCAATGTCTTGCCCAAGGACACTTCGACATGCGGACTGGAAGAGCCGAGGATCGAACCACCGACCTTCTGATTAGTGGACGACCTGCTCTACCTCTCTACCTGCTCCATTAGCACCATGCTTCCTCTGACACATGTGCAGTTGCCAGCCACTTCTTTTCATCTGACAGCGGGGAGAGATATGGGTGGAGAGGGAGAAAGAGGAGAATGGAAGAGAATGACAAAGTGTGGGATAAATTGAGAATGAGAGGGAGATTGACTTGCTTGGACAGCACTGCAGCTGGAAAGAGAGAGGGAGAGGGGGAGAGAAAGAGGGGTGAGGATGCAATTTGCAGGTATGAGACGTACACTCTGAAACTGAAAGAACTGAGAAAAATACAATGAGCATGCATGGCAACAGAGAGGGAGAGAGACAGGGAGGAAGGAAAAATAGACAACTAATCAGAACAAATCAGGCAGGCAGACAGACAGGCAGGCAGACAGACAGGCAGGCAGACAGACAGGCAGACAGACAGACAGACAGGCAGACAGACAGGCAGGCAGACAGAGAGACAGGCAGGCATGCAGACAAAGTGTATTAAAATTGGACTGTCTGTGACTTGACATTTGAGTTAAAAATGTTGACCTTTAATTCAAGTGTTTAGTTGCAGAACACAGTATCAAGATGCATCATCATATTTGTGTTCTCTTTTTTCAGATTCCCCCCATCTTCTCCCCAATTGTACTTGGCCAATTTCCCCCTGTTGCCCCGGTTGCTGCTCCACCCTCTGCCGATCTGGGGAGAGCCGTGATTAGCACCATGCTTCCTCTGACACATGCGCAGTTGCCAGCCGCTTCATTTCATCTGACAGCGGGGAGTTTCACCAGCATGATGTAGCACGTGGGAGGATCACGCTATTCCCACCAGTTCCATTCCGCCCCGAACAGGCGTCCCAACCGACCAGAGGAGGCACTAGTGCAGCAACCACGACACATACCCCTAATCCGGCATCCCACCCGCAGACACAGCCAATCATGCTTGTACGCCCGACCAAGCTGGAGGTAACACAGGGGCGCGAACCTGCAACCTTCGTGTTGGTAGGCAGGGAATCTACCGCTACACTACCCGGACAAGGATGCATCATCCTTTTTTAACACACAGCTCAATAGAGAGCCGCAGGGATGACGTATTTTTGTAGTCAGAACGCGGAAGTCGGACTTCCTGGTTCTTCACTGTTTCTGTCTATGGGATTTTTGAATGGGTTTTTGCTGCAATGCTTCAAATAAGGTCTCTGGGCAAGGCAAGCTTAATCAAACGCGAACCAGAGTTCAGTCGGATAATCTTTACATATGAGGACCACTTTCATGAGTTTTGTAGTGTAAATGCGAGCCCTAGAAGTAAAAAGCTCGAGCTAAGCTAATCCAGAACTACACACTGTCGCATAGGCTTCGACGTCACGTCAGCACTCAACCTGGACTGTTGTTGATGTGTGCACTGATTACCCCGGGCTGAACCAGGTGAGGGAAAGAGAATTTCCGTGTTCGTCCTTTGAAGTGGTGACGTTATTGACGTATATATCCCCATCGACTCAACAGTGTAGTCTCATTTAGCCGTTTGCTAGCTAGCCGCCCTTTTAACGGCACGTAAAAGCTTCAAAACTCATAAAAGTGGGGGGGAGTCACGTGACCCGAACAAGGATGGCGGCGTAGAGTGAAGGCTCCTCACAACTTCGCACCTAAACTACCCCAAACCTCTATAAACCTGGCCCGTAACAGGGACATGTCTTTGCCAAAACCCGCGGATGTCAAAGAGTGTGACATTTTTACACGAGCTCGCGGAAGAAGACAACAAGACAGGAAATCAACCGTGACCAGCGAGGCTAACGAAGATAGCAACATGGCGGAAATAGCTGAAGTGCTGAACGAGCTAAAAGCACTCCGCTCAGAGGTCGGCTCAAAGCTGGATGGAATCGACAAGCGTTTGAGTGAAATGGCGAACTCTGTTACAACGCTAGAAAACAGCCTGGTTGATATCAAACGAGAAGTAGTAACCAACGAAAAACGTATCGGGCAAGCTGAGACCCGCATATCAACAACAGAGGACGGGCTAGCCAGCGCTGCTACAGCATTAGCCTCGGCTATGAAGCCTATCACATACCTGGAGGCCAAGACGGACGATTTGGAGAACAGAGGGAGGAGGAAGAATATCCGGGTGTTTGGCCTCAAAGAAGGCGCCGAAGGCAGCCGTCCCCTTCTGGACTTTGTGCATGATATGCTACCCCAATGGCTGAACCTAGGCCCAGACAAGTCCTTCACACTGGAAAGAGTCCACCGCACGCTGGCACCAGCAAATCCCAATTTCAGCAGAGCCGTCCTCATACGTTTCCTCAACTTCCAAGAGAAAGAGCTGGTGATGCGCTCAACGAGACAACGGGACATAAAACACAACGGATCCAGGCTCTCATTCGCACAGGACCTGTCTGCAGAAACCATGCGCCAGAGACGGGAGTTCAACGCCGTCAAGAAGCTGTTTATCGATAAGGGGACCTTCCGTGGATTCCACCCCAACCCGTGCAAGCTGAGGGTCCTACACAACGGGAAGATACAGATGTTCTCCTCACCAAGAGAGGCGGAGGACTTTCACCGTAGTATTGACAAATAAGACACACGACGAGTGGTCAGGTTTGAACTGTTTGTTTAGTAAGATGAAGGGGTGAGTTCCATTTAAACTCTTTCTATAACATAAGCTCAGTACAATTTTTTGTTTTGTTTTTCTTCTTTCTCTTAGACGAATATTTGCTTTCTGTTATAGATTTAGGCGTAAGTTATATTAAGCACATAAGCTTAGAGTATTCTCTCTTGTGGGTATTTTAAGTTAGGAGGACTGAGAAGTTTGGTGTTTATGTGTACACATGTATGTGTGTGTGTGTATGTGTGTGTGTGTGTGTGTGTGTGTGTGTGTGTGTGTGTGTGTGTGTGTGTGTGTGTGTGTGTGGGTGTGTGTGTGTGTGTGCGTGCGTGTGTGTGTATGTGTATGTATGTATATGTGTACATATATATTTTTCTTTTCTTTTTTTTTCTTCTCCCCTCTATCTCCAAAACCTACGGGAGGAGGGGTGAGTTTGAACACTCTATAAACGGTTGGGTTATTACCAACCCATTTATTTTAGAAGTGAAGCTTCTGTATATTTACAGTTTCAGAGGGGTTTTTCTTTTTGATCTATAAGCTTTGATGCATCTGATACACTTAATGTGTAAACACAAGCTTAGAGCTATTTTCTCTGACATATACATGAGGGGGCAGCTCTGTCCGCTATATTATGGTAACCAGATGTTTCGTGAGAGGGGGAAGGGGCTTATCCCTATTATCATAAGCTAGGAGCAATTTGTTTTCTCTGTTCCCCTCCGTTAGTGTCCTTTATCGGAGCAGGGGTGAGTTTGCTTTCATAAGCATTAAACACAAACAAAAGAGGGGGGAGGGGGGGGAGGAGGGAAGAGGTGAGGAAGGAGGAAAAAAAAAAAAAAAAAAAAAAATTTTTTAAGGAGAGCTTGCCTTTGTTTTGTTTTTGTTTTTGTTTTCATCATCTGCTCATGTATAAGTGCAAGCTCAATGCAATCCTCTCTCCTTTACTAATATAATTAGATAGAGTTCAAAGATAGGCATTGTGCGTTGTTGATGGGTATTCACCGTCTGCCAGACAAGTTGAGGGTTTTACTTGTTGCTATGGGGTTGTCTAGTCATTTGGGGGCTAGGCTGTGGGTTTCTTGGGTGGGGGGGTGGGGGTCGAGGGGGCTCTTTTATTTTGCACCTTTTTCTTTGTTTGTTTTGTCTGTTTTCATTTTTCATTTTTCTTTTCTTGTTTCACAATGGTCAAGCATTACTAAGTTAACATTCAATTTGCAATATGGCTAATACACTTAATGTGATAACATTTAATGTCAGAGGACTAGGTCACCCAATTAAACGTAAGAGAGTTCTTACATTTTTGAAAAAGGAGAAAGTATCTATTGCCTTTTTACAGGAAACACACATGTCCAATGAGGAACACAAAAAACTTGAGAGATTGGGTAGGGCAACTTTATTTTTCAAGTTTTACAAGCAATAAAAGGGGGACGGCAATACTTATCCATAAAAATCTCCCTTTTATACTTAAAGAACAATATAATGACAGTGAGGGCCGGTATGTATTGGTACGGGGGCTGCTTTTTGGTCAGGAGCTTGTACTGCTTAACATCTATGCTCCAAATGAGGACTGTCCAAAATTCATGACAGATATGATCACCCTATTTAGTCAATATAATGCAGACTTGGGGTTGATGGCTGGAGACTTTAATTGCTGTATGAACAACAGCTTGGATAAATCATCATCTTTAGCCTCTAATCCAAATGCATCAAAAGCACTACGGATTGCATCTAACGAGGCAGGCCTTATTGATGTCTGGAGAGAATTCAATCCAACAGTGAAAGATTACACTTTTTACTCAGCTAGGCATAAAACATACTCCAGACTAGATTTTTTCCTTTTACCTCAGAATCACCTTTCTTCTGTAGTCTCTTGCAGCATAGGGCCCATTCTCATATCGGACCACTCACCAGTATACCTTCAACTATTTCTTCCCCAACAGACACATCACATCAAATACTGGAGATTTAATTCTTCGCTTATTACAAATACTGAGGCATGCAACAACATTAGAAAATGGCTGGAACAATATAGACAGGACAATGCAGCTTCCCCTGTTACTCCTGCAGTAATATGGGACGCAGCTAAGGCAGTGATCAGGGGGCAGCTGATCTCATATACATCAGCAAAGAAAAAGGCAGCTACCAACCAGGCTGAACAACTTAAAAAGGATCTTGTCGATTTGGAACAAACCCACAAGCAATCACCCACAGATGAAAACCTGAAGAAACTGAATACGGTTAGAGCCAATCTCAATCTTATCCAAACGGAACATATCAAAAAACTTTTATTCTTCACTAGACAGCATTATCACGAATATGGGAACAAACCCAGCAGGCTTTTAGCCTATCAGCTTAAAAAAGAACAGGCTGACCGTACAATAAAATGCATACGCAACACAACAGGCCAACTGAAATATGATATACAATCGCTAAAGACATCATTCTTTGACTTCTATGGGCAGCTGTATACGTCAGATAGCCCTTCTGAATCAGATATTCGCACATTCTTAGATAAGGTATCTTTACCTTCGATTTCTGAAGATGAAAAGGAATGGTTGAACTCTCTATTTACGTCGGAGGAAGTGCTGGAAGCTATTATGGCACTGTCTTCAGGAAAAACTCCAGGCTTGGACGGATACCCGGCAGAATTTTATAAGACGTTTTGGCCTCAAATACAGCCCCTCTTTATGCCCATGCTTACAGATTTTTTTGAGAACGGAATCCTGCCTGACTCAATGAAAACAGCTATAATATCATTGATACACAAGAAGGATAAGGACGCCGCTGAATGTAGTTCATACCGACCTATTTCCTTACTACCAGTAGACCTCAAGATAATATCTAAACTGATTGCCCATAGACTAGAAGATATATTACCTAACCTTATTAACCCGGACCAAACTGGCTTCGTAAAAGCACGATATGCCTCAGACAATATTCGGAGGTTATTGAATGTGATTGACCACTCTGCCCTGCACAAGCAGCCAGCACTTTTGATATCTCTTGATGCAGAAAAAGCGTTTGACAGGGTTGAGTGGTCATATTTATTTTCTGTTCTGGAGAAATTTAATTTTGGTGACAGATGTATCGGGTGGATAAAGGCAATGTATAGCAATCCGCAAGCTCAGATATGTGTTAATGGTGCTCTCACTGAAAGGTTTGGCTTATATAGGGGCTGTCGGCAGGGATGTCCTTTGTCCCCCTTTCTGTTTGATTTGGCGATTGAACCTCTTGCTGAGGCTATACGGATAAGTAAAGAAATCTCGGGAATAAATGCTGGGAAGATGGATAATAGAATCTCGTTATATGCGGACGACATAATCCTATACCTGACCAGTCCAGAGAAATCAATCCCAGCAGTGCTAGACCTTATAAATACATTTGGAAAGATATCAGGCTACAAAATTAATTTAACTAAATCTAACGCTTGCCTATTAAACTCGTCCATTACTAGCGAACTAAAGAGTATCTCTCCTTTCACCTGGGCGCAGAGCGGATTTAAATATCTGGGAGTGGTCGTATCCCCAAAGCTTAAAGACTTGTTCCATATGAACTATACCCCATTACTTAAAAAGATCAAGGAAGAATTAGAACATTGAAACCTGCTTCCCATCTCATTTCTTGGACGAATTAATGTAATTAAAATGAACGTACTGCCGCGATTTAGCTATTTATTTCAATCATTGCCCTGTTACTTAAATAAAGCATTTTTTAACTCTATAAACAAACTGATAAGATCCTTTATTTGGAAGAACTCTTCACCCAGAATAGCTCTTAAAACTCTGACAAAGTCTAAGGAAAAAGGGGGACTGGGACTCCCAGATTTCCAGTTGTATTATTGGGCCGCCCAAACAAAGAATCTGATTAGTTGGATACATGAACGAAAGGCAGCCCATTGGAAGGAGATTGAGGAAGAACTTGTCCACCCCATCTCCTTGCCCTCTCTACCATTTATTAATAACACAAGTGCACTACACTCAGTAATGAGAACCTATGTAACTAACAATAATCTACAAGCCTGGCAAGATATAAAAAAGTTTTGTGGGGCCCATACCAGAATCTCTATGCTAGCTCCTCTATCCTCGAATCCAGATCTGACACCCTCAATTGGAAAGTCCTTGTTTATAAAGTGGAAAGAACACGGTATACATACGTTTTATGATCTGTTCAATGAAGGTTCTCTGAAATCCTTTTTGGATCTGAGATCGGAATTTGACATTCCAAAACAGGACTTTTATAAATACCTACAAATCCGCCATCTTATTACTGACCTTCAAAAGAAGGGACGACTGCAAACGAGGAGATTCTGGAGGGCGCTGTAGTGCTTAAAGGAAAAATCTCTTTAATATATAGAGCTCTGTTAGATCATCATAGTTCATCATTGACTTCACTCAAGAAGGTATGGCAAAGAGATCTAAACTGTGAATTCAGTGACGAACAGTGGGATAGTGTGTGTCAGAATGTATTTACTTCTCTGTCCTGTAATAAGATAATCGAACAGAATTACAAATTTATGCACAGAATGTATCTTACTCCGGTCCGTTTAAGTAAGATGTATCCTAACTCTTCTCCCAAATGTAATCGTTGTGGGACATGTACAGGGTCAATTATCCATGTCTTTTGGGAATGTAGAAAACTGAAACATTTCTGGAAAGCAGTACATGATCTGACTGTTAAAGTCCTGGAAATCCCGTTAGAGAGTACACCTATAAGATATCTTTTTGGTGTGGATCTGGACAGGACACTAGACCCCATGTCTGTCAAACGGACTAGCATAATATCATATATAGCTAAGAAATGCATCTTGCTTAACTGGAACCATCAAAAACCTCCAACATTTAATTTGTTTAAAGAAGCTTTGAATGAAACATTGAGACTGGAACAATGTACCTATGCCTTGAAGAATAAGGGAGACGTCTTTTTGAGAACGTGGGAACCTCTAATGGACCTCTGAATATACTTTAATAATTTTGTTTTGACCATTATCTATTGTTGTATACACTATGTGTGAATTTGTCTGACCGTTGTTATTATTTGCTTGTATTTGCCCCTCTCGGATTTTGTTGTTTTTGTTTGTGTTGTCTTTGTATTGTATTGCAAAAAAGATGAAAATACATAAATAAATAATTGAAAAAAAAAAAAAACCTCATAAAAGTGGTCCTCGTGTGTGAAGATGATACTACTAAACACTGGTTCGCGTTTGATTAAGCCAGCGTTGCCCAGAGAGATTATTAGAAGCATCACGCCAAAAACCCATTCAAAACTCCCATAGGCGAAAACAGTGAAGAACCAGGAGTGTTAGCATCGATGATTTCCAGACTCGTTCCTGCGGCTCTCTATGTCCGCCTTCTCCAAATCAATCGAATCAAAGGAATTCTATAGACCAAAGAGGGCAAAAACTGACCTTAAAGTTATTCCAAACAGCTTGTGCAGCATAATCATCATTTTTAAGGGCAATGATTACACCATGAGTCAAAAGTACCTGTATTACATACTGTTATGGAATGTAATTTCATCACTCCTCATCCCACATAAACAACATTTTCAGCCAATATGAAAACAATGACCAATTATTATTATTTTTTCCAATATTTTATTTTTCAATTTTCAGAACAAAAGTGAAATAAACTCAAATACACATACAAAAAAATACAAAAAACAAAACACATACCGACATTACAACACAGTGCTACCAGACGTGTAAGGTGCTTAGGTGCTTGTAAAAAGAAAATAATAATAATAAAAAATTAAGGAGTCCATTAGAGTAGCTGGACGAGTCACTCATTTCTAACCTCTAACCTCGTCAAAGTAGGCCTGGAACGGGTCCCAAATAGTTGAGAACTTCCCAAGTGAGTTCGCCCTCATGTACCTGAGTCTCTCCATGCGCACAACCGAAACCATGTCCATCAGCCACAACTGAAAAGATGGTGGAGAGTGGGACTTCCACTCCTTTAGAATGAGTCTCTTGGCGACAGTCATCCCCTGCGTCAGAGATTGCTGCACAGCCGTAGAGAAGATTCAGAACAGCCGAAGATGGCAAGTTCCGCCTCTGGTTGAAGGGTTATTTTATAGGCCTTAGACTAGAGTACCAGTCAAATATTTTGGCCCAGAATCCGGATAGTGAAGAACAAAACCAAAAAGCGTGTGACAGTGTGCCCTCTAACACCTGACACCCATCACATAGTGGTGAGACAGAAGATTGCTGTGCAATCTAGACTTGGAATAGTGAAGTCGATGAGTGACTTTAAATTGAATCAGCTGGTGTCTGCTGTTAATTGAACAAAGTTGGACCACAGACAGACTCCTGTCCCAAATAATTTCAGACAACTCAACACCAAGTTCCTCCTGCCATGCATCTCTAATCCTCTCAGTGGAGGCCCTGATACAACCATCAAACAGGTACACAAATCTAGAAATAATATGCTTGGAGTGAGGGGGGCTCAGCAAAACATAAAAAAAAGCATGTTCATTTGGGAGAACTTCAAAACCATGAATCTTGAATTGAACATAATGTCTAACTTGTAGGTATCGGAACCAATGTGTGTTGGGCAACTCAAATTTCCCCTTCAGAAGTTCAAAGGATGCGAAATGACCATCTATGTATAGGTCTCTGATGGAGACCAGTCCCTTTTCACTCCAGACATGGTAGTCTCTGTCCAACCATGGAGCTATAAAAGAGTGATTCAAACACTCAAAACTCTCCTAATCTGGTTTAGGATTTGATAGATTTCTCTCCCCAATCTATGGTATTTTGATCAAACATTTCTCCATAGGCCCAGGTTGGACTCAACAAGAGGCAGATACTTCAGCATGGCGGCCCTGCATGCTGATATGAAAATATGCAATTACAGAGATGATCTTGTCATTTGTTAATTCAAATATATCTTTAATTATGTTTAAATGTTCTGTTCTAGGTCATAGGAGGAGCGGCTGAGTTTGTGTAATGATGAACTTTCTTCATTTCCTTTAGGAGACGTGCTGGCCTTGGGGATTAACCAGTAGAGGGTTTAGTGGAAATTGAACAATGTTTTGTGTGTGACAAGCTGTTGTTTTAAGCCTTGTTTAAGGAAGGTCTGGAGAACATTACACAGGGTCTCGGATGGCCGGGTGGATAAGCTGCACAAGGACGGTCATTTAGGATATGGTCGGGGCAGAGGTCACGGAGATCGGCTGACAAAAGGACATTCTTTTAATGTCTCTGCTCAGTCACTTAGTCACTTTGGGATAGGGACTGGAAAACAACACAGAGTTTATGGCTTTCTCTAAGACAAATGGCTGCAGAGCATCAACAGAGGAGGTGGGAGACACATTCCACAAAGCCCCCAGAGGAGGGGTTTCTGTGAGAAGCATCACAGTGTTGTATGTATATTGATGCATATGGTGCATATATATCTTACTGATTGACTGACTGGTTTTGATATCTGATATGAAATAAAGTTTAAGAGCATACATTAGATGCGCTGATTTTTCCACAGAAAAGAGAAGATATGCTCAAGGACACAGCACCAATGAGAGGAGAGTCTGATGTTGTGTGTTGATTAACTTCAATTTGTCCCACTTGCTGCACGATAGGAGAGTGCTATAATATTTAGATGAATGATAGCCTATTATATTATTGTAATTATAGAATGGGAAATAAAGGTATAGTCGAATTAGTTAATAAGTGGTAATTGATAAGAGTTTCTCATCCGGGTTAATCAGGGTGAGTTTTTCTCTGTTTTGATTGAAGAATACGCTCTCACTCTGGTTACACCCTTTGGGTGGTTACAGACCGAGAGACAGTAAGTCTGAACTGTAAGATGTTTTAAATCCAGTTCAGACTGGGATTAACCCATGATTTAGCTGAATTTGATCTTATCCAGAATATAGTTTAAGTTTATCAAGTCTAACAATAACCTTACATAATGTTCTAAAACTAGGACTTTAATAGGTAAATAGCTAAATTAGCTGACCCAAATTATAAGAATCAAAATAGGAATTTAAAGTAAATATATTGACAGTTGCTTTGGTAGATAGGAACCAATAGATAACTATTTCAAGGGAGGGTTAGTGTGTGACCTCCAGTGGAAGCCAGGTCACAGGATGTGGACAGAGAGGAGGAGAAAAACACGCCTGTCAAGTAGGTGACGACCAATACCAGCCCAAGCAGTGAAGGATGTCCCCAGATGGAGGAGGAAACCTGCGGGGAGAGACCAGCCCACAAGAAAATGCAGTTTAAAAGTCCACGCAAAATATTAGAATGGGTCGGTTTACAAGGGTCTTTTTCTTGACCTGCTACATATTTTGCTGTGAGGGAAAGACCACTGGGAAATCCACCTCAGAGATCTCTGATGGGGTAATATAAATACTTGACCTGTCTTTGTACTGAATATGCTAAATCCTCTATATAAAATAATGTTCTAAATATCAGAATTGCTTGTTGTATTGATTTTTCATATATCTGGAATGATTGGACACACTGGAAAGGTATTAACATATGTCACACCTTCCGATTGGAGTGAGCTGTTTTTAATTAGGTTGAACGAGGTACAGAGAAATCCTTTCCATCAAATGGTGTACCCCGACGTGATTATGATCCATATTTTGAAAAAGCAAGCATTCTGATCAAGCATTTCAGGAAAACAGTGGCTTAACATCCCGGGAAAATATCAATAAAGGGTTTACGGATTACCTTTTTCATAAAAATATCTGCATTGGCTATTCTAAATTATTGTTACACTAACTGGATTCCACAAATGCTGTAATTTATCAATCAAATTTAGGAACCTGTACAAAGCTGGTCAGACACGTGTTTTGATATTTTGGAAAGATTTGTAAAGTGACCGAGCGCGTGTGAGGGTCGTAATTAACCCCAAGACCATTGCCCATGACCGAGCACGTGTGAGAGAAGTGATTAATCTCAAGACCATTGTCAGACCGAATGCATGTGAGGCGAATAGTACATTATTATTATGATAATACTAATTTTCCAAGACCATAGCAAAATGTGTTATTTATACAGAACCGGCGTGCTCTGGGGGAGTCCGTTTTGTACAGAGAGCATTAATGCTCAGGTTTTTGCATTTTATTGTAATATATCTTGAAGGTTTTGGTATAATATGAATTGTGAAAAAATCAGCTAACTAAGATCATAAAAGATTATATAAAATGGGGAAGAAATAACACTGAATTGTCTAATAATAGTAATATTAATATCCATATTTTGAGTTGAATTTTAGATTCTTCCAATTTATGTTGCTATGTAAATTAGACACAAAGGTTTATGCTATAAATTCAAACAACAAGGTGAATTTAATGCAAGATTAGGTCACGTTGGGTTAGTATTCCTTTGTATTTTTGTGTTATACTGCTTTATGATTCATAACTTTGCTGTAAGTTTGAGAAGAAGAGAATGAATGTAAATGATTTTTAAATTCACTGTGCAGGGACGCCTGTCACAGTGGAACGGTAATATGTAAGAGTATAGTATATAAATAGAATCAACAGTATTTTGACGCTTATGAAAAAACTGTTTGTGGAAAAATACACCACAAGTTGATGCGCGCAGCTTCTAACCAAGGGTCCGGGTGCAGGCAAATGGCCACGGCTGTGATGGTGCTGGCACTTTTACTGTCTGAGTGGGCTCTGGAATGTGGCAGGAGAAGTCTGTGAGGAAACGCCGCCCCGTCTGGCAGGCGGAGAATGGTAGATAGCCTAATATTGTTAATAAATGGCAAATTTGGTCATGGAATGTGACCTCCAAATTATTCAATTTATTGGAGAACAATTCGAGTATTGAGCGATGTTTGGCTATTTCACTGAGCATTAGGCTTGCCGTTACCAAATAGCCTATTAGATTATTGATTATATTTGGCTGCATGCGCGGGATCACTGAGGTAATGTTATTTTAAAATAAGAGCCTTTGGCAAGCAAATTCTGAGGAATCGATATTTGATCAAACTGTGTGAATAACATGTTTTTTGGCCAAAACGTGGGATCTTTTCCCTCGGTCTGGCCTACGCCCTGCACCCTAAATTTGCGGCTAGGCCGTCCTGCAACACGGGCGTCAGTAGGCCGTCGTGAAGTCAGCTCACACTTACAGTAAAACGACCATGGAGCCGGGATTAATATTGCATGAAATAAGTCACGCTATGCACAAAAGCGAGTCTGAAAATCAACACCGCAGTATTGTAGTAATTATAGTAAACGATTGACTGTTAAATCAAAACAGACATCGACAACCTTTATTTCGTTTTTGTCTGCCTGTTAGTCTGTCTGTCTGTCTGTTTGTTTGTCTTTTATCTGTTGGTCGCAAGCAAAGCAAACTTCGCATCTCGATGGGCAGTGTGTGCCCTCAGTCTGGATTTGAGTGTGTGTGTGTTTGCTCATGTGTGGCGCTTCCATGTAGACAGATGATCAGGATCGCATCACACTTTTCGCATTTCTCTGAGTTTTGCCTCTCCTCCGTCCGTCTATGTGTTAACTCTGTAAAGCAGTAGCAGGCAGAATCGATTCACTTGTAGATTGGCTGAGCAGCATCACGTGTGATGAGATACAGTGTATGCATTGGTCTGTGAGCTTCCTGACAGATAAACCTGTAGTACCGTAAAGGCTAGAAAAGCCTGTGCCGGTTAGAATGAAGACGCTCCGTGAAAATGTAACTATTTAATGATTTGTTGGTTATAGGGCTCGGTCCGGATGGAACGGCGTCTAGGTCTGGATGTGGACCGCTTGGAAAAACGCTGTGTTTGTTGTTCTTGGGAGGGGGGTTTGAGGCGCTGTGTTGTTTGAGGTGAATGTGTGTGTCTGTATGCCTGTGCTGATAGGAGAATGGAGAGTGTGTGTGTGTGTGTGTGTGCGCGAAAAGGGGAGAGCATGTATGTACCGTATGTATGTTTGTGATTGAGTGTGTCTCGCGTTACTTTGGTAATGTACAGTTTGATCCAAGGGGGGCTGCTCGGGTAGTATAGGCTGCAAGGCATTACACCAGGAGGCTGCTCTAAGTGGCTGATTATCTAGGGATAAGTTCATGAATGTTTGAGTTGATTTGAGTGTGATAATTACAGACAGATAGGATTTGAGTGGGTTGGTATGTGTGATGAAGTTTGTGGAATGTGGGTTTTTATGTGGATGGTTGGGAATACAATGCTGATAGTATGGGGCGTGAACGTTCATTGTATCTATGGAGAATGAAAGCATTGATTATAATATTTAGATTGGCGAAATGGTGCTGTGTTTTGTCGGTGTGGCTGTGATATGGGAAGTGATGTCTGTTACTCGTTTGAGGTGTCAATTGATCTAATGATTATTGATAGTTGTTTGATTAATTTAGACCAAAGGGGGGTCCCCATACATTGTGGAATGCATGGTGAATGAATGCATAGAATATAGAATGGACCCAGATGGAGGGTTAAATCTCAGCAAAACACACTGACGACGTGTCAGATATAATGAGTTATGAAAAATAGATTGGAATGGGAAAGTACAGCAGTGGGGAACACTGAATACTGCACATCATTATATAGTAATACTCACTGAATAGGAAGTTTGCAGTGACACATAAAAGAACAATAGTTATATGATGAGTTTGTTTAGTTGACAACTTTGCATAAATGAAGGGTTTGTTGATTAACTTGAAAATTCTCTTTGTCGTCCCTATAGAAGAACTAGCTCAGACCCAGGTAAGATACACTATCATTTTTCCGTTTGAGAAAAGCTACACATAGTTAAATTTATACTTAAAGTACGCTGGAGAGGTTTTTAAAAGTATTTATAAATAAGTCAATGCCCTCTGAGGACAGACAGTCTTGAGTTTGCGTTTGGAGTATTTGTGAACAATGTTGGCCCTCACTGTTTTACCTAGTGGGGTTATGCCATCCCCAAAATTACTCAAGTGAACTGCCAGGGGTCTAGCCCGCCCCTCCCCCACTCACAGCACCTTCTGGGGTTACCCTCCGCCCCATTGTTTATTGCCACAAGACTACAAGGTCAGTGCATTGTCACTCTGTAAGCTATGAATGTTCACTCAGGAGTCATCTTGTTTATGAGGATGCATTGCAATCAAATTATAAAAGTAAACAATTGGATATGTACTCACAGAGTATCTCAAACATTATCTGCCATACAAGCGACTTGTTGTACTAATAAGAATACAAGAAATTATTTTGTTTAAAATACAGGCACATTGTGAAATCTGATGTTTACAGGTACAGTGGTACGTCACCAGAGGACCACACACTGGGACAATTCCAATATCGAAGATGTGGGTTTCATTTTTGCATAGTGGGATCTAAGCAAATCATCATGCACTCATCTGGTTACAAATGGAATCAAGGGGGTATGGGTGCAAATTGGGACAAGGGGGCAACCAAAATATGACGAATTTGGAAATGATTAGATGCACTAATGGGGTTAAGTTGTGTTTGTGCTGAGGTTTAATGTTGTCTAAGTGGGTTCCAGGAAAAATATGGGAACAGTTATGCTATTAAATGAACTGAATGTTGTCGTTAGGGGGGTTTCAACTGGGGGTTATGTTAGATTCAATAAGGAGCAAAGATGAAGAGCCAAGTTGAAGAATATGTTTAAGATAACTCAAATCACAGTGCTATAATATGCTATGTTTCAGGAGAAGTAATTGGACCGTCCGGTGCCGCATTGGGACGAAATAATGGAGTAAAGTTCACACCTATAGAATAGGTGTGAAAGGGGGATTGATAGATTTCTCTCCCCAATCTATGGTATTTTGATCAAACATTTCTCCATAGGCCCAGGTTGGACTCAACAAGAGGCAGATACTTCAGCATGGCGGCCCTGCATGCTGATATGAAAATATGCAATTACAGAGATGATCTTGTCATTTGTTAATTCAAATATATCTTTAATTATGTTTAAATGTTCTGTTCTAGGTCATAGGAGGAGCGGCTGAGTTTGTGTAATGATGAACTTTCTTCATTTCCTTTAGGAGACGTGCTGGCCTTGGGGATTAACCAGTAGAGGGTTTAGTGGAAATTGAACAATGTTTTGTGTGTGACAAGCTGTTGTTTTAAGCCTTGTTTAAGGAAGGTCTGGAGAACATTACACAGGGTCTCGGATGGCCGGGTGGATAAGCTGCACAAGGACGGTCATTTAGGATATGGTCGGGGCAGAGGTCACGGAGATCGGCTGACAAAAGGACATTCTTTTAATGTCTCTGCTCAGTCACTTAGTCACTTTGGGATAGGGACTGGAAAACAACACAGAGTTTATGGCTTTCTCTAAGACAAATGGCTGCAGAGCATCAACAGAGGAGGTGGGAGACACATTCCACAAAGCCCCCAGAGGAGGGGTTTCTGTGAGAAGCATCACAGTGTTGTATGTATATTGATGCATATGGTGCATATATATCTTACTGATTGACTGACTGGTTTTGATATCTGATATGAAATAAAGTTTAAGAGCATACATTAGATGCGCTGATTTTTCCACAGAAAAGAGAAGATATGCTCAAGGACACAGCACCAATGAGAGGAGAGTCTGATGTTGTGTGTTGATTAACTTCAATTTGTCCCACTTGCTGCACGATAGGAGAGTGCTATAATATTTAGATGAATGATAGCCTATTATATTATTGTAATTATAGAATGGGAAATAAAGGTATAGTCGAATTAGTTAATAAGTGGTAATTGATAAGAGTTTCTCATCCGGGTTAATCAGGGTGAGTTTTTCTCTGTTTTGATTGAAGAATACGCTCTCACTCTGGTTACACCCTTTGGGTGGTTACAGACCGAGAGACAGTAAGTCTGAACTGTAAGATGTTTTAAATCCAGTTCAGACTGGGATTAACCCATGATTTAGCTGAATTTGATCTTATCCAGAATATAGTTTAAGTTTATCAAGTCTAACAATAACCTTACATAATGTTCTAAAACTAGGACTTTAATAGGTAAATAGCTAAATTAGCTGACCCAAATTATAAGAATCAAAATAGGAATTTAAAGTAAATATATTGACAGTTGCTTTGGTAGATAGGAACCAATAGATAACTATTTCAAGGGAGGGTTAGTGTGTGACCTCCAGTGGAAGCCAGGTCACAGGATGTGGACAGAGAGGAGGAGAAAAACACGCCTGTCAAGTAGGTGACGACCAATACCAGCCCAAGCAGTGAAGGATGTCCCCAGATGGAGGAGGAAACCTGCGGGGAGAGACCAGCCCACAAGAAAATGCAGTTTAAAAGTCCACGCAAAATATTAGAATGGGTCGGTTTACAAGGGTCTTTTTCTTGACCTGCTACATATTTTGCTGTGAGGGAAAGACCACTGGGAAATCCACCTCAGAGATCTCTGATGGGGTAATATAAATACTTGACCTGTCTTTGTACTGAATATGCTAAATCCTCTATATAAAATAATGTTCTAAATATCAGAATTGCTTGTTGTATTGATTTTTCATATATCTGGAATGATTGGACACACTGGAAAGGTATTAACATATGTCACACCTTCCGATTGGAGTGAGCTGTTTTTAATTAGGTTGAACGAGGTACAGAGAAATCCTTTCCATCAGATTCTGATCGAGTTTTTCACAACAAAACTCAAATTCCTTAAAGACCCAGGCATCTCTAGCTTAGAAAATAGCATGGCTGACGGGGGAGTTTGCAATAGAGCTTGCCTCCATTTTTAGCCACAGGGGGGCCCCGATAATTAAATTGCCATGAATCCCTTACAATGACCAATTATTGATTGAAGCCAGGAGTCGGGAAGTTGTGTTAAAATAATGTATTCAGCCAAAACACATACTCCTGTAAACTGCATTACAGGATGACTGTGATCTTCTCAGTAGGCTACATGAAGTATGGAATACAGAGGTTACAGAATGCAGTAAACAGTTGTCATGGTTCTTATACTGAAGCAGCGAGGAGAGAGAGAGAGGAGGGAGGAGGGAGGGGGAATCTGACTTGGAGCACACAGCACACTCAAGATTGTAGCAGGGCTGGAGCCAAGCAAGGTCAGCCACATGTGACATCTATGTGTGTGTGTGTGTGTGTGTGTGTGTGCAGTTTATGATGATAACTAATACCAATAACTATTTGTATAGGATGGCGCCATGTCATGCCATTGACCTGCTCAATGCCACAGAGGCAACAGATTAGCTGTCTGTCTGTAGATGATGGTGTCTGCCTATGGCCTGTCCATGTGACGTGCATTGATCTAATAACTCATACCAATAATTATGTGTATGCAATCATAGCTTTATTGAATATGTAATGGTTTAAATTATATAACACATACGCTGGGGCATGGACACAGTATACCGCACAGCTCCGCTTGTGGTCTATTTCACGGGCCTGCCTGTGTCTGTGAAGCATGGAAATATAGTGATTTATCCTGCTCCTCGAGTGCTGGCCTGCATGAGCAAATCCATATTCCATGCTTTCTTCTTCTGTTAGCACTATATGACATATCCCAGAATTACTTTACACCCCCACATTCCCAATTCTCTCTCTATGTACCCCACTCCCTGGCTGAGGGTCGGGGCTGAGCTGCTGCTGTTGGTGCTGCTTCGTCCATCCGTACATTCAGTACGTCACTTGGAGCAGAGCCCTTGGTGTGGTGTATGCAGGAGTGTTAACACAGAAATAAGAAAAGGTTTTGTGTTTATAGAAAACCGCAGGAATGAGTCCGGAAGTAGCATTTCGCCGCCATGCTGGTTCGAAAGGGGAAGTGAATGGGATTTTAGTATGGGGATTTCGGTTAAATGCATGAAGTAAGGTCTGTGGTTAACAAATCGAGCACCGCGGTAGTTCAGGCAGGCCACAAATGTCAAGCCCAGCTTAAACCCAGCCCACAGCTGATTGGGAGCTGATCTCAAACCCAGCCCACATCAGCTGACTGCTTAGCTGATGCATTCAATTGGCTCAACTCAAACAGGGCACCCTCTTTAATTCTGCTCCAGTCTGCTGCCTAAAATGGCTGCTTCATCTGCAAGCTGTTTGCAGCCCAGCTCCTCCTTTCATGCTGTGTCTGACTTAAACAATGTCATTTCTTTTGTCATTGTTGCTTGCTCTGTTCTGTACCTGGGGGTCTTTTGTTGCTCTCCTTGCCTTAAGGCTATTCCATGTTGCTCATGGAGGGGCAAGGAGCTCCCAGAATCTGCTGCTGCCGCTCTCCCTGCCTAAAGGCTGAATTATGACCAAGCTCGTTGGGGGTGGGGCCCCGCGAGTCTCCGTGCAGACCCCGCGCTGGGGTTGATGCCATTATACTCAGAAAGTGATCAGCATGTATTGTACAATAGTAATATAGTGAGAACAGTCCGTGGAAAAGTCGCAATGAAACGCTATTATGTGCAGTACTGAGTGCGCTTTCACTCTCAAACGACCCCACATCAGCACATAAAGGAATCACCAAACTTGTTTTTACTGAATAGCCGTTTTACTTCTCAGCCCTGATAGCCTACTCTGTGCTGCTTTTAATCTCTCTCAATAATGCTCTCAACACAACACATTTACTTGGTGAAATGACTAAAAATGAACAGTTGCAAATCAAAGTTTATAGCCTACCACATGGGTCAAGAAATGTGGCGAAAACACAGCTTAGTGTTCAGGGCTCAGTGGCTTGAAAGCGGACATGTTTGGAGAGAAGCCGTGCGCTGCTCGCGCTGTTAGAAAAAAAATCATGCAAAAGGCGAGCGCCCGACGGAGCTAGCGAATAACCACGCCCAACAAATTTACGTCATTTGACGCGCCCGGCCCGCGCTCCACCCACGCGCCCTTCACGGCAGGGTGAGCATAATTCAAGCTTTAGGCTTTCCATGTATGCGCATGGAAGGGCAGAGAGCCTCCAGAACAGAGCCATACCGCCAAATATAACTCATGCTAATAAAAGCTTTAAATTGATCTCAGTGGTCTTGTGTTTTTGACTAAAGGGTCCTGACTGAAATGTTTATGAAACAGTGAAGTTTGTGTTCAGTAAGATAATCTTCACAAACGAGGACCACTTTTATTACTTTTGAAGCGTAAATGCATTTTCTTTTTAAACACGATTTTCAGAAAACGCTTCGATGTGCTACAGTGGACAGTTATGGTAAAACACATTGCAATGTAAGAATGCTGTAATAGTTTTGTTGTAAGTTATGTTGTGTTCTTTGTCATTGATGCAACGTGCTGCTGTAGGCTAATGCCAGAATTTATCTTTGGGGATTTCCACTGACAGAGTGAGTAGTAGATAATGTCATTTTCATTTCTGGGTGAACTATTCCTTTAACTTTCATCAAAATCAGACACTAGTGTAGCAGCTATGGCGTTTCAAAATTAGGAATTTGGGTGAGAGAAGAGCGAAGGAAAATAGGACAGATGTCATCGGCCAGATTCCAAAACCTCAACATTGTGAAAATGCATTATGCATTGTAGCCTGCTGTGTCACCAGGATGCCTCCAAATGGAAATATGTTTTTTTTTTACTTTAACAGCAGGAGAAGGCCCCTTCTGTTCCTGAGGTGTGACTGTTCCACTCACCACAAACTGGCAGACAGAGAGAGACTCATCCTGATGGGTTTCTTACACAAACTGGCAGACAGAGAGAGACTCATCCTGATGGGTTTCTTACTGTAACAGAAGGAGAAGGCCCCTTCTGTTCCTGAGGTGTGACTGTTGCACTCATCACAAACTGTGGCAGACAGAGAGAAACTCCTCCTGGGGAGACAGCAGCTGATGTAGAGTCTAACTTGTTACAGTGAGGGGAGAGGACTATGGTAGACACATGTGTGGTGGGAGATTAGTGGCAGCCATGGTATTAGCATTTACTTCCAAAACAGAAAGTTTGTGGTTCAATTTCATTGTTAGGATGAACTCTGGAAATCTTAGAAAAATTCTACATGAGAGTGATGTGTGAACCAAACAAATTAGGATTTGCATGTTTGGTTTGCAACTTTGCATATTAAGGCACATGGAGTTTAGCCTTTTGGATACAGTGTACAGGAAGTGGATTTTAGCATCAACATTTTAACATAAAAATTTAACTTCTGAGTGTCTGTTTCACGACTGTTTGCCTGTTTTGTATATACATCCCGTCTTTGAGCAGTCACATCTTGTTGTATGGCATTGCATTTTTATTTTTGTTTTATTTTTTACAGTGCACCTGTTCAAATGTTCATGTCATTCTGGCCAATACTCCACTTCTGTTATAACATTTCAGTCTGGATATTATATTTATATTTCCAATAATCTTGATGACTGAAAGGCTAAAAGTAATCTCATGTGTAAGAAATCAAATAACTGTTCTACATTGAGGAAGTTTGAAGTAAAAATTTAAATAATTAACTCGTTGGTTTTGGATTTATTTAGCTTCAAGAGTGCATTTTTGTTCTTGTGTGACCCTCAACACAGGCTTTCAGATTATTGATACTTATGCTTAAATTAACACACTCGGTTTAATTGGCTGGTAACTTTAAAATCTAACAGTCATATTGGCAGGTGGTCAAAAAAGTTAATTTCAAGCCCTAGAGGGAGAGTATAGGTGGTGACATAGGAGTGAGTGAGAAAAGGATCAAATATTGGTGGTTAAGACTGAATAATTTAAAATTAGTTATTCCTCTAAATCTGGCTTCAAATGCCCCAAATTTTTCGCGCCGGCACCCAAAGCACCCCTGTGGTATGGTATGTGGTCAGGATTTGCTTCAACAGGTTCCGCTCAGACTCCAAATGTACAGACAGTATTTGAGTAGGAAAAAATCACTCCATGAGTGGAAATAGCGGCACTCCAAAAATAAAAAATTAAATTAAATGCAAGACTTTGCTCAGGTTTCCATTTTTTTATTTCAGTACATTTGAGTAAATTGCAGCGATTGTAGATGAGCTGTTAAATCCATTTCAGTCAGCAGAGAAGATGAAGCTGTGGATGGTTTAAAGGATTCAGACAACTGAGATGTGGATTATGCAAAAGAGGGTGCAAGTTGAGTTTAGGAAGGTATAGATGTCCCTCATGTTTTCTATCCCCACTGTAACATTCACAGTGTATAGATGTCCCTCATGTTTTCTATCCCCACTCTAACATTCACAGTTACAGCATTATGAAAACCCATTCACCATTGTGCTAGGTTACAGTCAATAATTCAGGTTAGCTTCCAGCAGGGAACTACGCTCTCTCCCTGTGTGTGTGTGTGTGTGTGTGTGTGTGTGTGTGTGTGTGTGTGTGTGTGTGTGTGTGTGTGCGTGTGTGCGTGCGTCCGTGCGTGTGTGTGTGTGTGCGGAAATGAAGCTGTGCCGTAGTCAGAGAGAAAACAGTAGGGTGCCTTGGCACCCCCCTCCTCTCCTCCCTTTGCACACATGCACACATCCTATCTTTTTCTCTTGGCATAGGATGTTTCTCAAAGAAAGGGTACCTGCCAAAAGGTACGAAGAAAGACAGAATATGCCCCCAAAAATGTCAACAAATTTCACAGTAACATTCATAGCCTACCCTGCTGCTGTCATCTATCTTTCTGTCTTGGTTTAAGAGTGCTTTTGGTTTTGGATCATCGTTATTCATCCTTATTATGATTATGTTTTGGTTCTGACACTGCCTTCAATTGTACATTTGATTTGAATAAAAGCAAAAAGAAATGGTCTGATTAGCATTTCCGCTGTCACACAGCAGAATTATGTTCAGTTTCTTTCTTTTCACAGCAGACATTTTGAGGTCTCAAAGCGGGGCAAACAGATAACAATTAACATTCATGATAGTTCCACTTTAGTTGTTCCAGTGCCAGGGCCCTCATTTGTTACACCTGTGTTTACACTGCTTTGACACTCAAAATGGCTGCTGTGAAAAGGGCCTATTATTACAGCCATATTTTAGTTTAGTTTAGTTTATTTCGATCAGAAAGAAAAGAATATTCACAGAATAGAAAAAAAAAACAGAAAACAAAAGATACAGAAGGCTGACCGAAAGGGTTTAGGGCTGAAGCTAACTAGCTTGTTAAATGCCCTTACCCTTATTCCTTTACGTTATATGTAAACATATGCAGTACATATGCATACACATGGATACATACATGCATTGATTTACACACACATATAGCACATGCTCCTAATTATACATACATGCCCATACACACATAGGCTACCTACCACCTATACATATAATTACACATACATAGCTAATACCAAACATACTACAGGAAATACAAGTGTCCCATAAGTCCTGATTATGTACCATCACGTCTATACTTCTCCAGAATAATGTTTCTATACTTTTTTTTGAATTGCACAAGATTTTTACTTTCTTTGATCTCGTCAGGTAATTTATTCCACAGTTTCACACCACAGACAGATACGCACATGCTCTTCAGAGTGCTATGAACAATTGGTTGTTTAAGATTCCATCTCCCTCTCAGCTCATAACCATCTTCTCTATCACTGAACTGTTTTTGTATATTACCAGGAAGTAAATTATGTCGCGCTTTATACAGAGTTTGGGCGGTTTTGAACTCCACCAGATCCCAAAACTTCAGCGTCTTTGATTTTAGAAACAGTACATTTGTGTGTTCATGATAACCTACCTTATTCACTATCCTTATTGCTCTCTTTTGCATGTTGCATATTGTCTGTAAGTTGCTTCTATAGGTGTTTCCCCATATTTCAACACAATAAGTCAAGTATGGTAAGAAGAGTGTACAGTACAGTGTTTGCAATGATTTGATGTTCAAAAAGTGCCTTGTTTTGCATAGAATCCCCACAGTGCTTGCTAACTTGGACCTGATATATCTGATATGTGGTTTCCAGCTAAAGTTGTGGTATTTCATTCTGACTGCTCTACCAGCTCCAGACAATACCATGAGTTTTTCTGATTGTTGGATTGCTGATGTGAAGAAAGCCCTGCCTATTGTTTTCAGTCACATCCCATAATGCCTAGCGGTGCCACTGCTGCACTCTGCTGTATTGTAATGTACTATGCAGTGTCATGCATGAGTAATCATGTCTCCATTCAATTTGTATTAGTGCTTTTTAATCCACTAAAACCTATGAATGCTTCATAAAACCCCATGTGGAGCCATTCCCTTGGCACTTGGCCCAAGTTTCTGCATCCTTGATCCATAGGTAATTTCTATAAGAGGGTGATTGCGACCCTCTCTTCTCTTGTTAAGGTTATTTTGACCCTATTTTTTCTTGTTAAGGTGTTTTGTTCATTCCTTCTCTGTCAATGAGTGATTTTGCCTCGTCAGAGGTGATGTCCTCCATTTGTCAGAGGTGATATTGATGTCCTCCATCTTGCTTTTTATCGCTCATAGATTTCCCCCTGCCTGACGACGATAGTGATAATAACGGTAATTTTTTTGGTAATTCTTTGCGGTGAGTGATTGCAATACAAGAGGTGCTCAGAGATTGAAAGGTAAAACTTGCTACTTCTATTCAAAACATAGTAGGCTAATGATAGTCAAAGTTTCAGGATTATTGGATTATTCTTTGCATGGGGTCCTTCCTGAAAGTAAAAAAAAAATGAATGACCAAAATCAAATTATGTCCCTCATATTGTGCATTTTCAAAATATCTTTGGACAAAATAAATAAATAAATAAGCGTGAATTATTTGCAATAGCTCTGACCACTGTGAATTTCCAAAATGCACTTTTTGTGGTGACATCATCCACTTTATTGTGACGTCATCCACTCCATTGTGATCTCATCCACTCCATTAAGAAATGTGTGTATTTGTATAGCCCTAATTCACATGACAAGCATGTCTCAGAGGGCTTTACAATGAATATGTCTAGCTAAATCTAGCTATAAGCACTAACAATAAACATGATTGAACAATCTTATATTAGAGAGAGACAGGGGAGGGAGGGTGGAGGAGAGGAGGTAGAGGAAAGAGGGGCAGAGCATGGGGGGAGTGAGGGGGAGGAGAGAGAGCAAAGGGGAAAGACGGGAGAGAATGGGGGAGAGGGGAGGGAGGCGGAGAGGAGAGAGCAGAACAAACAGGGTATACTGGGGCTCGGCGATATGGTTGAAATCAATGTCACGATAGTTTCTTTTTTCTTTATGTTTTTATTTAATGAAAAATGAAAAATCCCAGTTACAAAAAGTAAAGATGACAAATAGCCATTCAATTTTCCCTCTCGTGCACCCCTAGAGGCAGGCACTACACTTTGGAATCCCTGCCTTAAAACAACTTGCCTATATTTCCACACCTGTCACACATTGTCCCACACAAACATAATCTTTGTCCCACATTTGGTTTGCTGGGATCTGGTCACGCTAGGCGAAAGTCATAATCCGTGATCACGTTCTCTCATTGACTCCAATAGACTCAGGGCCTGCTGCTAGTCTCCTAAGTGGGCGTGGCAGTGGGGAAACCTATGTGGCACAGGATATCCTACAGGAAGTGACTGGAAGTTAAACGCCGTGTTCGGAATGGTTCACTCATTCACTCACTCACTATTCCCCATGTAGTGTTTCTCATATAGTGAACTATATGGGGAACGATCAAATGCGTTTCGGACACTACCTCACTGTTAAACATGACCGCATTGCACTGTGGTAGATGGGAGAAAATAGTGTGTGCATTCGCTGTTCACTAGAAATTGCAGTGGGTATTTTACAGGGTGCCATGGTACTAGTCCGATACCTCACGAGTCCGACACCTCACGAGTCCGAAAAAAGAGGCATTGGACAGGGGATCATGTCTATGTTCCCCGGGTTCTATGTTCCCCGGGTTCTATATTCCCCGTTTTTCACTAACCCTAAACCTAACCTCCCCCAGACCCTAACCCAAAACCTAACCTCTCCCACCCCCACGCCTAAACCTAACCTCCCCCAGACCCTAACCCAAAACCTAACCTCTCCCACCCCCACGCCTAAACCTAACCTCCCCCAGACCCTAACCCAAAACCATCGGTCTCGTGAGGTGTCGGACTAGGGGGCAGTCCCCATTTTACAGTGGACTATTCATCTTATGTAGCCCCGCTCACTTGACCCATTGTGTCACGACTTCCTGTTCAAAACGCCGGCTGTTTTACCTGCTCAAACTAGTCTGACTGACCTGGTCAAACGTAGTTTGACTCACATGTGAGTCAGACTAGGTTTATGAGTCACAGGAAGTGTAAACACAATCAGAACTTCTGATTGTGTTTACACGTCCTGTTAGTCTCTCAAGTCAAATGGCCTCTTCTACTAAGGTGAATAGAGTAGCAGAGAGCAGGGATGATGTATTTTTGTAGTCGGAAGGCAGAAGTCCCGCACATGTTGGAGCTTCAGGGGAAAAGTGAATGGGGTTTTAACATGGGAATGTTAAATGGGGAATGGGGATTTCTCTTAAATGCATAAAATCTGTGGTTCACAAAAGTTCATGGAAGTGGTAATTTGTTAGCCTGGTAAACCAGCCGGTCATGTGAACTCACATTTCATTTCGTTCTGCGGGACCGTCTGGCCTCAAGCCCTGGGAGGGCTTTAAGCAGAAACTACAAAGCGGAAGAGCCAATCAGTGACTGCGCTCAGTGCCCTGTGACTGACAGCGCAAGTTGGCCAATCAGTAACGCCACTAGCACTGCACTAACAAAACAGTAATGGCCGCCTCCTTGCCTGTCCACCTCGAGGAGTAATGTCAGCGTTTGTCTAGTTTAACAACAATTAAACAAGTACAGGAGTATCGCTGCAACCACAGAGTTTCTCGGCGGATGTTGTATGTAACATACCTCCGCCGAGTGGTAGAGATGGCTTAATCAGGTGTGTGTCATTATCTTGAATCATAGTACCATGAATAATAAGACAATGTTGTTTACTTTTTAGAACTTTATTTACCGTAGGGCTGTCCCGAATACAGCTTTTATTTATTTTTAAGATTCATACCTGGGGAGGTTGTTTCGAGGATTTCCCCAGACTTTCCAAGTGTTTCCAGCACTGTTACAACCTCCGGGGAACATTGGGCCCTGGGAAGATTGGTACGCTCCCATTTGGTGCATGCATATCTACTTTTCACTACCCAATATTTTTTAGCATTGGTGGTTCCAGTGGGAATCAAACTCCCAACTATGAAGACAGCAAGTCAAAGCTCTAAAGATGCACAAGCATGTAAAAAGTGGGACTTTGGCAAAATCCCTCAGAGAGCAGGGAAAAAAAAGTTATGCCTAAAATCTAGGGCCAAGGCTGCAGTATCTTCTCCCTGCCCACTTCCTCCTCTGACGCTCCCAGGCTTCTGTCTCTCTCTCTCTCTCTCTCTCTCACACACACACACACACACACACACACACACACACACACACACACACACAGACAACGCACACCCTCCCCAAGCACAAATGTCAGCCAATATTTCACATTCTCTTCCACAAAATGTCAGTGCTTTGGACAAAGCTTGCCTGCTTTACTGGCTGTCTTGTTTTACTGGCTGTCTGCCTGCCTGCATCCCACCTAAATCTGCTCACTGTGACATTTCGCATGCCCCGGGTCACGGGCCAAACTCCCATGCTGGAGGTTCTTAAGGTGTGTCCCAGTGCTGTCATTTCAGCAAAACCCAATGTATGGCAAGGTACCCGGTGGGTAGGGGGGGAGGGGTTTGGGGGGGTTGAAAAACTGTGAAATCATTTGTGCAATACTCCATTTTGGTGAGTTGTTTCTATGCAATTTCTATGCCCCTTGAAATGCCCAAGGGGCCGGGGTTAGAGCCTGTTAACGTTATTCATGGAATGCAAGCTAACGAGCTAGTTACATGTCTTTGTATTCTACATTAAATGAAGACATTGTATGTTGCATACTTATTGGCCAAGTATATTAACATTTATGGGCTAGAAAAGTCTGCCCAGGTTACAGGCACTAGGTCTTGCCTGCTGAGAATGTTCTCCTCAAAATTAAGATTGATTGACAGCTGTCATGTCATGATATGATCGGTTGAAATGGGGTAGAAATTTGATAGTACTGCTCTGGTACTGATTGACATCAGCATAATGTAGATTACAAGAAATCCTGAAAAATGAACTTTTGATGTAGAAAAAATTAAGAATTTAGATTTTTGTGATTTTTTCAAAAATGTAAGTTTTGAAAATGTTAATGATATGTGCTATGCTCTAGCCATGCTGTGTGCCATTGTTGTTTTTCTGTTTTGTTTGTGCTCCATACCATGGGATCATGGTCCCGAGTCACATAAATAAATGATGATGATGAGAAAGTACAGATATTTGTGTTAAAATGTATGGAGTAAAAGTAAAAAGTCACCAGAAAAAGAAATACTCAGTAAAGTACAGATACCTGAAAATCCTACTTAAGTACAGTAACAAAGTATTTGTACTTAGTTACTTCCCATCTCTGATTACAGTACATCTATACCAATCACAATGAAGGAGATGTATAGATATGTAAAGTGAAGAAGAGGGATTTTTAAGCTTTGAGACAATTGAGATGTGGATTGTGCAAAAAGGGCTGCAGCTCAACATTATGCCCGTATTACATTCAGTGTATTTGCAGAGTCCGCGTGCATTTGCATCACTACATACTGTACAACATGATATAGTAAGATGAAGATGATATTGCGCGTAATGTCTAAATGACTACAAAAACCACAAGTATTAGCCTGTATAATAAATATTCTTAGTGTCAGATGTATTGAAAAAGCTGAAGTAGTTGTTTCGATATCGGAATACAGTTAACACAGTTTTGAATTGTTTTACTGTAGGTGTTTTGCATTATATTGCATCAAGTTTCAAGACCTACGTACCTCAACTGAACGACATACATCTGGGCCACGTATCTACTGCAGTACATTACACTTGACTCCCATTACATTGTGTAGGTTTTGGGTCATCGATTGTTATTCAAGTAGAGTGAAAGAGGGATTGTTTTACACTGTAGCTCCTACAGTGATCCAAAATGCCGCGGCCAGGTTATTGACCAGGTCGAGTAGATACTGTCACATTACTCCGGTCTTGGCCTCCTTACACTGGCTGCCAGTTACTCTCAAGATCTAGTTTAAAGTTCTTCTGCTCACATATAGAGCCCTGCATGGTCAAGAACCTGCATATCTGCGTGATCTGCTCCACTCTCACGTTCCTAGCAGGTCACTGAGGTCTGCTGACCAGGGCCTATTAGTTGTTCCCCGCACCATGGCTCAAAACCAAAGGTGACCGAGCCTTTGAGTCTGTAGCTCCTAGGTTGTGGAACGCTCTTCCTCACGACCTGAGAGCTGCGTCCTCTGTGGGCATTTTTAAACAGCAGCTAAAAACGCTTCTGTTTAGCTCATTGAGTGCCAGCCACTTTTGGAGAACGGACGCTCCCAGTGCCAGAGTTTCAGAGCGTTTTCAGTGATTTCTCGAGGCCCACAGAATATTGTGTGATATTACTATGTAAACACCGAACACGAACAAAGAACGATGAGACTCTCTTCTATCATCTGCAAAAAAAAGTTTATTGATACCATTTTCCGTTCTTTAGTTATGAGCCGGAGAAGATAGGTTGTTTTGAGCAAAAAGATACGTTTCAAATTAGAAGCTGAGTTTTTCCGCCTTTTGTGAAATGAAGCATTTCAAGCACATTCACTGAGTCTGAAGCTAATATTTTCTGATGTAGTGACGTGGTGTAGTTGTGTGGTGCCCTGCGTGCCCCACCCCCCTCTCCCCCCCTCAGCTGCAAACTCCTCCCCACACTAACACACAGCCTCACGCACCCAGTCTATTTTCGGAGCGCTCCGTTTTTGTGCGCCGGCTCCCAGCGCGACACGGAAAAGCCAAACCGGACTGCTGAGAATGGTTTGGCCCTTCGGCGTCGGGTGCTGCCTTTCTGGTGGCTAATCGTGTGGAGAAACTATGCAGACAGACAGACAGAGGCAGAGGGGCTCAGTTGTGGGCGCGGATTGACTGCTGTTCGCAGCCAACGTCAGCTCCAGCCAGAGCCATCTATATGGCTCTGGCTGCAGCATGAGCGGTTTCTCTTTCATCACGGGGCTTTTTCCTGCTGTTTTCCTGACCTTTCTCTAATCTGGAGAGCACTGTCGCCACCTAATGGGTCTGTAAAATAGGTTATACACCTTCAATAGCTCCCATATTTTGATAGGAGATGTAATAGGCTTTGATCCACGTCCCACCGTCAAAAAACGCAATTGACGACAATCGTCGTCATTGGCACTCTACGTCACTAATCGAATTGATGACGATTGTCGTCATTGGCACTCAATGAGTTAGACAGGCTTTTATCTAGCCTCTTTAACTAATTCATGGCCAAAGACGTCTTTGACGTGTTATCAGGAATAGCCCAGAGGGCCAATGACGTGTTTGACGTGTTTTTGTTTTTATTAGTACAGCGCGTAGTTCAAAGACTTCCCCAGCCTGTGACATGTTATCAGGTCCCTAGCCTCAAAGACAAGCCGACAACACGTTATCAAACACATACCGCAGCTGTTGTTTTGAAATGGAAGAGGAGGAGAAAACGGAGAAACGCTGCCTGTTGCATAGAGGAGAAACGCCATTGAAACACCCCTCGGCGCGCTGCGCTGGTCGCCTCTGCTGCAGGGCGAACCTGGATTGAGTTGTTCGCGGTAGTCAAACCAACATGATCGATCCGGTTCCAGCACCTGGTCCCAAAGCCAAGCCGCCCCCTTTTCCTGTGTCGCAGCATTCGTCCCAGCCCGAACGAGAGGAGGAAAACGATGCAGAGGCAGAGGAGGCTAGACGCTGATCTCAGACCAGTTTGGTGTTCCCCTCCTATGCTAATTTGCGGGGCGATCAGTAGTGTTCCCTGGGAAGAGGTGCGATCCAGCAGCAGCTGTGGACAGAACTCTCTCTCTCTGTGTGTGTGTGTGTGTGTGTGTGTGTGTGTGTGTGTGTGTGTGTGTGTGTGTGTGTGTGTGTGTGTCTGTGTGTCTGTCTGTCTGTCTGTCTGTGTGTCTGTCTGCACACTCACTCACATTGAGTAAACTGTATTGTTGAATGTAAAAAAAGCACTTCATGTATATACTGTATATATATATATACTGTATATATATATTTTTTTGTCATTTGTGTCATAACGAATAATATTTACATGTCTGATGTCAATACAGTTCAAAATAAAAGAATTGAGAGCGAGTTCTGCCTGAGATTGTGTCTTTTCCAAAAATGGCCTTTTCTCCTGTTTGTCTTCTCAGAGAGACCTTTTTGGTGAAAACAGGGTGTATATAAATGGCTATAAGTAGAGTACAGAACATGCTAAAAGCTCATTTTTTTTCCTGGTGAACCCAGAGACGTACATCTTCATTTTGAGGTATTGCAAATCACTTTGGTGCTAATAGATAATTTACTGTGGGTCTTGAAAGATGACCAACAATTATGAAAATCTTTGGCCTGTGCTAAATATTGGCAGTCCTAAACTGGCCATGAATGAGTTAATTGTCTGTCAAGGTAGTCCTGTGTTTTCTTTTTGTATTTTACTGTTACCTGTATTTATTGATTCATTGGTTGTTTTGTATTCTAATCCTGTGAAGCACTTTGTGAGTTTTCTCTGTGAGAAGTGCTATACACTTTACTCCTCTTCCGGCACTGTTGCGTGTGTGTGTTTGTTGCTGCTGGTGGGCACTGCTGGCGCCGTCTGTGGCTGCCGCTCCTCTGTCAGTCTGTTTTCCTTTGCTTTTCACCTACTTCCTTCTGTTTCCCCGTCGATTTTTGTTTGTTTTCTCTTTATCTGTCTTCCCCTGTTCATAATGTCTTTCGCTACCTCACTCTCCCTGCCCCCTACTAGCCGGCTAACGCTAGCCAACAACAACACCTGTTAGCCCCCGGCTAGCGCTACACCTGGCCTGCTTGAAGCTTCCCTGCTCGCTCTGTCCCGCTAACGTTTTCTGGATTACTCACACTCAGACTTCTACTTCATTTTTCATTTTTACTGGACCACTCATTTTCCCGGATTTCCCCCTTCCTCTGGACTTCCCCTGGCTGCACTCATCCAATTCCCCTTGGTACCGTGAGTAGCTCACCTATCCCGTCCGTCCTTACTCCCACTGCTACTAACGTTACATCCCACTCACTCACTATCTATCCCTATAGCCACTTCTTAACATGCAGTGGAATCCGTATTATAACCTGCACCTAGCCGGTTGGCCTGCATGTTAAACAACAATTAGCCGGCCTACGCGCACTCCCGCGACTCCGTATCTTATCTACCTCGACCGCCGGTATAAGATCCGCTTCCATGCAATCGTGGCTCATCTTTAACAGCTGGCAGGTCATTATCCGCATATCCGTACTGGGCAGGTGTGGCTCTTCGTGACTCACTTCACGTTCGCTAGTTTATTAATTAATGAATCGTTCGGGCAATCGCTTATATCAACGAGCAAACTCACGGTTTCCTCAAGTGTTGCAAAAACGGCTTGAATTGTTAAGTGGGGGCTAGATATGACCGTGCTTTCCGAGGTGAGGGCTGGCTTGACTGCAGTTGCAGGCAGCCAGGTCCAGTGCATCAGGAGGGACGCTGCTGCGCTGCTTGCTTGCTCCCATGTCAGAAAAAGCCTAACGTTTGTGGGAGATTGAAGTTGTCACACTTAACGCTACGTTGTTATTTCATCAAGGCAATGTCCAGAAGATATGGGTTCATGAGTTTCTGCAAATGCAGATAGATAGGCTACAGTAGGAGCATGCATGCATGTTGTCTGTTTCAATAACGAAAGCGTCCTTTACCGAGAACGACGTGCCGACCAATTAAATATTCTTGCTGCGAAATCGGCCTCTTAATGACAACACTGGAATAAATAAGATCGACTAAGACTATAGAGGCTATAAAGAATGGACTATAGAGAAATAAATGGATTCAAAACGTTTATTTAGGAAACATAGGCTATCAAACTTTTGTGGGGAGAAATACATTTAAAACTAGTCAGATATGACTAGTTGCCACTTGTAAAATAAATCACCCACAGTGATTGACGACGGTGCGACCACTATTTTGACTGCCTCATAGCTAAAGCTGTTAATACATGCTACCGCCCCGCCCCCCCCCCCGCCCACTGGCAGAAAAAACGTCTCATATCCAGTTGTTTCTTAACAAAGACCGCTCATGTTTAGAAAGGCAAAACCTGAAAATATCCTGTTATCTGTAGCCTGACATGATCCAGAGTCCATGTTTAAAAGGCACTTATGGCTCCCCTACTAAACCCTCTCTCCTTTCTACTAACATTACTAACCCTTTCTATCCCCGCTAACCCCACCCTTCTGCTGCATGTTACACCCTGGTCTCCCTACCTGCCCCCCCTCCACCTCCACTACTCCTCCCATCAACTTTTACTTCTTAACAATAACTACCGGTTACCCCCCACTGCCCTCATCACTGCTCGCACTGCTGGCATCCTCCGCCGTCGCCGATACCTCCACCGTGGCCCCAAACACTCCCGTCATTCACATTCCTCCACTATCTCCTTCATCCAAACCATAAGCTCCCACCGCCCCCCCTCCACTACACCCCCCCCGCTCTGTCAACCTGGCTAACCTCCGTCCTCCACCGCGCCCCCACTACTCATCCACCCACCTTCGCCCTCCTCAACACCCGGTCACCTAATAACAAAGCCCCCGTCCTGCATGAACTAATTCTTGACAATTCACTTGACTTTCTCCTCCTCACCGAAACCTGGCAACAACCCAATGATTTCTTCTCCCTCAACCAAGCATCTCCAAACCCCGCCCCTCGCGGAGGCGGCCTGGCTGTCATTTTCAATCAAAACTACTGGTTAATGGAACTCACCCTCCCCTCAGTTTCATCTTTCGAACTCCTGGATTTCAAAAGCTGCTGCTCCATCACTGTTCTATTCATTTACCGTCCACCCAAACCTCACCCATCATTCCTGTCCGACCTCAACCGAAGTCCTCACAATAGCCTCATCTCTCTCCTCCCGTCTACTCCTCCTCGGGGATTCTCAACCCTACTCCATTCCCTCTGTCTGACCACACTCTCATCCAGTTCACTGTCTCATCCCCCTCCCCACGCCCACAAACCCTCAGAGAAATAACATTCCGGGACATCAAAGCACTCGACGCCTTGCAACTCTCCGACCTACTCACCACAGCTCTCACCCTGCACCATGCCTCCACCTCACCTGATGATTTCACCAATTCTCGACACACTGTCTGCCTCCCTCGACTCCCTTGCCCCCCGCAAAACCAAAACCGTCTCCTTCAATTCCTCTGCCCCCTGGTTCACACCCCACCCCATGAAACAAACTGGCCGGCAACTGGAACATCTCTCCGTCCATCTTCAAGCATTCAAAATCCACCTCTCCACCTATAAAGAAGCCCTCACTGCCGCCAAGTCTGCCTACTACATCAACGACCCCAGCCACAACCCTAAAACACTCTTCTCCACCGCCAACAACCTCCTCGAACCCCGCACCGACGCCCTCCCTACCTCCACACCCGACCTATGCAACTCTTTTCTTCAGGTTTTTGCAGACAAAATCACCAGCATTCATCAATCACTGTCCCCCGTGTCTGACCCAGCAGCCCCTACTCCAGTCCCTCTCCCCTCCATCCCTCTTGACCTGCCTACCCCTCCCCCACACCGCCGCCTCTCCTGCTTCACTCCAGTTACCCCCTCAACCATCTCCAAACTCATCAGTTCATCGAAACCCACAATCTGCTCCCTTGACCCCCTCCCCACCCCCCTGCTGAAATCATGCCTCCCGGTCCTCTGCCCCTACCTCACCAATCTCTTCAACTCCTCCCTGTCCCATGGTATTGTCCCCTCCGCCTTCAAAACTGCCTCTGTCACCCCAATCCTCAAGAAAACTGGTCTCGACCCCTCCACCCTCAACCACTACCGGCCCATCTCCAACCTCCCCTTCCTTTCCAAAACCCTGGAACGCCTTGTCGCCACACAACTCCAAACTCACCTGCACTCCAATAACCTCTTCGAACCCCTCCAATCTGGTTTCCGTCCACAGAAACTGCACTCGTCAAAGTCCTCAACGACCTCCTCACCTCTGCTGACACTGGATCCCTCACCTTCCTCATCCTCCTCGACCTGAGTGCAGCCTTCGATACCGTGAGCCACGCCATCCTGCTGTCCAGACTTGAGGCTCTCGGTATCGCAGGCACCGCATTCAGGTGGCTCCACTCCTACCTCTCCAACCGCTCCCACTTCATCTCCCTCCACAACCACTCCTCCGCCCCCTCCACAGTCTCACATGGTGTACCCCAAGGCTCCGTTCTCGGCCCACTCCTCTTCCTCATCTACATCCTCCCCCTTGGTAAGATCCTCCGCCACTTCAACCTCAACTTCCACTGCTACGCCGACGACACCCAGATCTACTTCAGCAGTAAATCCCCTCAGAACCCACCCCTCTCCCATATCAACTCCTGCCTGTCTGCAATAAAAGTCTGGATGCAACAGAACTTCCTTCAACTAAATAGCAATAAAACTCAACTCCTCCTCATTGGCTCCAAATCCACCCTCAGCAAACCCAACAACCCCTCACTCACCATCGACTGCACCACCTTTTCCCCATCTCCTCAGGCACGCAACCTTGGCGTAATCTTTGACCCTACCCTCTCCCTTGAGCCCCACATCCGCCATATTGTCAAAACCTATTTCTACCATCTCACCTTCATCTCCTCCCGTCTGGACTACTGCAACTCACTCCTCTATATGGTTCCCAACCTTTTTACACCAAGTACCACCTGAGAAAGTAGTTGGCTCTCCAAGTACCACCATATGACCGATGTTAAAACACAGTCTATTCAGCTATGCACAGTTCACGCAGGAGGCAAATTTATTCCAACCTGCAGCCTATGTGCAACCTGCAGCAGCTGCACTTGTGCTGGGTTGACTGCTGTCTTCACCTCCTTGTGCTTCATCGTTGCTGCTCTCCTCTACTACAGCTCTTTTACGATTCCCTCCCGTTTTGATCCACTTTAGCATCCCTCGTCGTCTTTGTTCACCACTTGTGTAACCATGCGGGGCGGGCAGGTAATTGTGCATGCGCAACAGGTATAGTGTCCGTCAGAAACAAATATTTGTTTCTAAATCTCAAGACAACAAAATAAACCTCAATTTCAATGATCACAAGTTTATTTTCATTCGTAGTATTATTTTGATAGATAAACATGTTTTACAATTGTTTTAAAGTTGGGTTTATTTCATAATTTAAACATTGGGATTCCAGGGATCAAGTACCACCAGCAGGGGGGGACGCAAGTACCACCTACCTTGAGAAACACTGCCAATAATATTAATAATTATTATTATTATTTCACTTTCACATGTTTGAAAACTACTACTAATGACCACCATGGATTTTGCACAAAAACTTAAAAAAAAAAAAAGATTCACAGAGCCTTCCAAGTACCACCAGCAGGGGGCGCAAGTACCAGCTACGGTACGCGTACCGTAGGTTGGGAACCACTGCCTATGGCACCAACACCACCCTCATCAATAGACTCAACTCCAACTGGTCCAAAACGCAGTCGCCCGTCTCCTCACCCACACCAAATCCTGGCAGCACATCACCCTAGTCCTTCAACAACTCCACTGGCTTCCCATCTCCTCCTGGATCACCTACAAAATCCTTGTCATCACAAAGCTCTCCACCAACTGCCCCCCCCATATCTCACCAACCTCCTCTCCCCCTACCAACCCAGCCGTTCCCTCCAATCCACCTCTGCCGGCCTTCTCTCCACCCCCAAATCCAACCTCCGCAGTTTCGGCGACAGAGCCTACTCCAGGGCAGCTCCCAAGCTCTGGAACTCTCTCCCCCCGGACATTAGAGAATCAGACTCCCTCACTCTCTTCCAATCCCGTCTCAAAACCCATCTCTTCTCCTCTGCCTTCTCCTAGCTCCCCCTGCATATCCCTGTGTGCCTGTGTCGTGTTTGTCCATTGTCTGTTGCACTTACGTCGTCCCTGCCCCTTTAGTATTTCTTTTTGTAAAGTGTCGTTGAGTCCTTGAAAAGCGCTATAGAAAACCCATGTTTATTATTATTATTATTATTATTATACAAATAAAATTTACTTTTACTTACTTACTTTACAGTTGGTGAGGGATTATCTTTCATTTACTGCTTTTTGCTTATTGAAATTAATTTCTGTCTACTACTTCTTTTCACCTGACAGCAATTACACAGCCAGGACATAGCACATAGGACCACGCTATAGAGAGCCAAAGTAATAATAATAATAATAAAATGTGAGTGGTTATTAATGTCTCACTAAGGATCAATTTGATTTTCTCCAAGATGATGGATGATGGTGATGACTGGTTATTGTTCTCAGCATAGTATACGATTTCTTAGATCCAGATGAGTCAAAACCGTTGTGACAGAACGAAGTGACGTCTTTTGCATTCTTCGTCCTTCTCTCTCTCTCTGTTTCTCTCCCCCTTCCTGTGTTCCTCCCTCTCTGTCTGTCTATCGCTCTCGCCCACATCCTCTCAGTGCCATGTGTGCTGCAAATTCCCGTTCTGATTTGGACAGTGATTTCCACTCAAATGCATCTCAGTTTGATTTATATTTAGCTGAGAGATGCAGCTAAACTGGGGTGTTTGGCAGGTCTCTTGTCTTCCCTGTCTCTCCGTTTCTCTCTATTTGCCCTTGCTCTCTTAATTTTAACATATTTAGG
Source organism: Poromitra crassiceps (assembly GCF_964638095.1). Taxonomy (NCBI): domain Eukaryota; kingdom Metazoa; phylum Chordata; class Actinopteri; order Beryciformes; family Melamphaidae; genus Poromitra; species Poromitra crassiceps. The sequence goes on from NC_139624.1 coordinate 38,295,213, forward strand.
ACAGTATGCAGTGACAGGAAAGACAGGGTGTAATATACATGGTGTGTGTCTTAGCCCCTGTTGCTTTCACTTCTCTTCCAATATCCTATGCCTATTCCCTCTCATTCCACCATTCTCTTCTCAGCTCCATTTGGAAACTCCTCCAGAGGTGATGGTCCACTGCTCATCCTTTATTTCCTCCATCATTCATCTCTCTCTCTCTCTCTCTCTCTCTCTCTCTCTCTCTCTCTCTCTCTCTCTCTGCCACATCTAATGTCTTGCCTCTTTATCTATTCTATCTATCATATTTCCTCTTTCTTTCTCTCTCTCTATCTTCTCTATCTTAGCTTGTTGTCTTTCTGTCTGTCACTGCCCTGTTTTCATCTGTTCCTCTCTCTCTCTCCCTCCCTCTCCCCCTCCTCTCTCTCTCATTCTCTCCGTTGGGCTTCGGGCTTCCCACCCGCAGACACAGCCAATCGTGCCTGTATGGATGCCCGACCAATCCGGAGGTAACACGGGGCACGAACCTGCGACCCTCGTGTTGGTAGGCAGGAAATCTACCAACAGACACCTGACCAATCCCAACCCACCGTCACACGCCCTCATGCACGCACATACAGACAAACAGGCATATTCACTCACACCCTCGTCTCATCTCTCGTTCACACCTCCCAACAATTCACCCTGAATGGATCAGCGAGGGAGGGGCTTTCTCATTTCGTCATTGGCAGGCCATTATGGGAGAAACCACCTCATAGGACCACACACACACACACACACATGCACGCGCGCACGCGCACGCGCACGCGCACACACACACACACACACACACACACACACACACACACACACACACACACACAGCTCAGCAAGTCAAACGGTTATCCATTTTTAATGAGGCGCAGACAGCTTGACCTATATTGCTGGGCTCTATGTGTGGTAGTGATGGCGGTGTGTGTGTGTGTGTGTGTGTGTGTGTGTGTCTTTGTGTGTGTGTGTGTGTGTGTTACACGTGTTCTACCAAGCCCTACTAAATTGAGTCATTTCCTGCCATATCGCTCACACAAAATACACAATATCAAACACACACTAGGAGACACAAACATGCGGCCTGTTTACACGCCTATATGAACAATCCCTCCTGCATACTGTACATTCAATCCCTTTTTATTTTACATAACCTCAAACCTCTTCTGTCTGTCTGTCTGTCTGTCTGTCTGTCTGTCTGTCTGTCTGTCTGTCTATCTGTCTGTCTATCTGTCTGTCTGTCTATCTGTCTGTCTATCTGTCTATCTGTCTGTCTGTCCGCCTGTCCGTCTATCTGTCTGTCTGTCTGTCTGTCTGTCTGTCTGTCTGTCTGTCTGTCTGTCTATCTGTCTGTCTGTCTATCTGTCTGTCTATTTGTCTGTCTGTCTGTCTATCTATCTATCTGTCTGTCTGTCTGTCTGTCTGTCTGCCTGTCTATCTGTCTGTATATCTGTCTGTCTGTCTGTCTGTCTGTCTGTCTGTCTATCTGTCTGTCTGCCTGTCTGTCTGTCTGCCTGTCTATCTTTCTGCCTGTCTATCTATCTATCTATCTATCTGTCTGTCTGTCCGCCTGTCTATCTGTCTGTTTGCCTGGCTATCTGTCTGTCTATCTGTCACACATCCATGCCAGCCGTTAACAGTGGCAGAAGAGAGTCATCAGAGTTGCTTCCAACTCTGATGGAAGCGCTGTCGCTGTCGCCTCACAGCTCGAAGGTCCTGGGTTCGATTCCCACCTGGGACACTGTGAACGCTGAAGGAATGCGTGCCCGTCCGCATGTCCTCGAGTGCCCACTGCCCGGGTGGGGTCGTCAAAAGGGCCTTTCTGTGTGGAGTTTGCATGTTCTCCCCGTGCCTCCCAGGGGTTTCCTTCATATAGGAACCCCCTTCACCAAAACATGCAATATCCTGGTTGCTAATGTGGTTCCTCCTCTGGTCGTTAACTCATTGAGTGCCAGCCACTTTTGGAGAACGGACGCTCCCAGTGCCAGAGTTTCAGAGCGTTTTCAGTGATTTCTCGAGGCCCACAGAATATTGTGTGATATTACTATGTAAACACCGAACACGCACAAAGAACGATGAGACTCTCTTCTATCATCTGCAAAAAAAAGTTTATTGATATCATTTTCCGTTCTTTAGTTATCAGCCGGAGAAGATAGGTTGATTTCAGCAAAAACACACGTTTCAATTTAGAATCTGAGATATTCAGCCTTTTGTGAAAGGAAGCATTTCAAGCACATCATTGACTCTGAAGCTAATATTTTCTGATGTAATGACACCTCAAAAATAATTTCCTTCAATAAAACAGTGAAAACAAAGGAATTTTGTTTGGCCAAATAATATTTTTTAGCTGCAACCAGCAGCGCTAGCCCCTGCATGCGCAGACCCTACACCTTCTTGCTGGTCTTGATTTACTGCTGGTGGGCATCAGATATTCTAGGTTGTTTGCCTGTCTCTGTGCATCGAGCCTGCTGCCTGGGTCTGTGTTTACTGTCAATGGTTGTATGCTGTAGTGCCCTGCGTGCCCCACCCCCCTCCTCCTCCTCCGTGGGAGTGTCTCTGGGGCTCTGCTGCGAGTGCGTTTGCTCTGCGTTTGCTCTGCACTGAAAAGTGCGCTGCACCCCGCTTTTTCACAGCCTGTCGCCGGCTCCCAGCTGAGAATAATGTAACTTTTCAGAAAGACGCTGGTGTCGGCAACTAAATCATATGGAGGGGCTATCGCAGCGGAGACGGAGGGGCTCAATTGTGGCAGCAGATTGACTGCTGTTCACAGGCACAGCTAACGTTATGCTTCATGCATATCGATGCGATATCCGTTTCCACATGACTTCTTCTCTCTTTTTTCCCCGCCTTTCTCTAATCTGGAGAGCACTGTCGCCACCTAATGGCTCCCTAAAATAGCTTTTACACATTCAACACCCACCATACTTTCACAGGAGATGGATCTGGCTTTGATCCACGTCCCACCGTCAAAAAACGCAATTGACGAACATACTCGTCCTTGGCACTCTACGTTACTAAACGAATTGACGAACATACTCGTCCTTGGCACTCAATGAGTTAAGGGCGCCTGTTCAGAGAGAGGGGAACTGGTTGGAATAGCGTGAACCTCCCACGTGCTATGTCCTACCGATGAAGCTTCCCCTGTCAGGTGAAAAGAAGCGGCTGGCTAACTGCCCATGTCTCGGAGGAAGCATGGAGCCAGTTTCGGCTCTCCCCAGATCGGCAGAGGGTGGAGTAGCAACCAGGATAAATAAATAAATTAGCACTAATGGGGGATAAAAATGGGATAAAAAATCGGGGGAAAATATATATATAAAAAAAAAAAAAAAAGCACAGCATTGTCTTTTGATGACTTTAAGATCATTTTACTTCCAAAATTGATAGAATGTGAAGTAACTTTGTCTGCTGTTTTATAGTCCGGTGTCCAATTGACTCTGCCCATCTATCTAACTAATTAATGCTGCCGCAGGGACTGCGGTAACACTGATGACCTACCCACAAGGTTTGGATAAGGTAACACTGACCTACGCACAAGGTTTGGATAAGGTAACTCTGATGACATACCCACAAGGTTTGGATAAGGTAACACTGATGACCTGCAAGGTTTGGATAAGGTAACACTGATGACCTACCCACAAGGTTTGGATAAGGTAACTCTGATGACCTATAAAAAGTAGAGCGCGCACATCCACTCAAATTGCAGGTGCAGGACAAAAGCAATGAAACATATAAAAAGAAATAGAGTCCGCACACTGCTTGACTTGCTCCCAGTCGATTTATTTTTGACGTTTCGGTCAACAAGGACCTTCTTCAGAAAAGGTCCTTGTTGACCGAAACGTCAAAAATAAATCGACTGGGAGCAAGTCAAGCAGTGTGCGGACTCTATTTCTTTTTATATAACTCTGATGACCTACCCACAAGGTTTGGATAAGGTAACACTGATGACCTGCAAAGTTTGGATAAGGTAACACTGATGACCTGCAAAGTTTGGATAAGGTAACTCTGATGACATACCCACAAGGTTTGGATAAGGTAACACTAATGACCTGCAAGGTTTGGATAAGGTAACACTGATGACCTACCCACAAGGTTTGGATAAGGTAACTCTGATGACCTACCCACAAGGTTTGGATAAGGTAACTCTGATAACCTACCCACAAGGTTTGGATAAGGTAACACTGATGACCTACCCACAAGGTTTGGATAAGGTAACTCTGATGACCTACCCACAAGGTTTGGATAAGGTAACTCTGATGACCTACCCACAAAGTTTGGATAAGGTAACACTGATGACCTGCAAGGTTTGGATAAGGTAGGTATCACAGCTCGGGCTCCAGTGAATGAATTTATTGCACCGTACTTGGTAACGTTTCGAGCAGACTGCTCTTCATCAGACTGATGAAGAGCTGCTTTATTCATTCACTGTTCCAGCCTCTCTCCAGCTCTGCACCTGCCGGATTCGACCTGGATGTGCGTGTTTTTAACTTTTCTCTAAGGTAGGTATCACCACAGAAGCTTTGCAGTACAGTGGGCTAGTGACCATATATGAATAGTTTTGTTCTGAAAAAAAGTGAAAATGTACGTTTTTAAGCCTGGTTACAGGCATGAATATAAAGCAATTTATGAGATTAGAAGTTAGGTTATAAATCCATTGCTTGCAGATACGTATATAGGCATCTATACTGTAGCATTTAGGGTTAAAGTCATCTGTGTTATTAGGCTAGTGGGTGAGGAATTTCAGACAGCAAAAATGGACAGGTACAGTAGGTGTATGCTAAGCCCCAGCCTCCTGTGACCCTAAAAAGCTAAGGATTACTGAGTGGGTAGAGCAAATGAATGAACAGAAACAATATTTCTTTGTGTGAATGATGCTTCATATTGTCAACCTCAGGGAGGGACAGTATATTCCCATTTGCATGTGTGTGTGCGTGCTTTCTCTCACACACACACACACACACACACACACACACACACACACACACACACACACACACACACAACACAACCTTGTAAAATCCTTCTGGCTCTCAGATCCATGTATGAGCAGAATTTGTTGCATTTAAATTGTGTATGTATCATAGCAAGGTTATTTTGTTGTTTGGCGTCTTACAATATGCACATAAAAATACTGTTATTGACATGAGGACTGTGGCTCTGTGTGTCTGTGTGTGTGTGTGTATGTGTGTGTGTGTGTGTGTGTGTGTGTGTGTGTGTGTGTGTGTGTGTGTGTGTGTGTGCACGTGCACATGCACGCGCTTTGTCCCCGTAGGCCACGGGGAAAATTGTGAGTCACTGTTGTCATGGGGAAAAGCAGAGCAGTGATGCTGGGGGGATTTACTGAACCATGTAAAACACACACACACATACACACACACACACACACACACACACACACACACACACACACACACACACACACACACACACATACACACACTTTGCTTTATTTGAATCCACTAACCAAACTAGTAGAGTATTACTAAAGTAAATGACTGCATCCAGCAAAAACATTAGAGGGTGGATATTTATTACAGGGAATGTTCACAACTATAGACAATAGTACCCCCCCCCCCCCATCCCTCCCCCCACACACACACACACACACACACACACACACACACACACACACACACATCAATGTATTATGCAATTTAATGTAAGCAGTTGCTCCTGTTCTTTAGAAAATCGCTTATTATGGCACTTTAAACTTCCCATGCGGTACAGTATGTATGCGGTAGGCTCCTCATTAGCCATGAACTGTCAGGCAGAGACACTGGTGTTATGCATGTTCAATGCCATCAATGTCCTATACAAACCTCTTATCTCCACATTGGTTTTTTGCTGCAGTCGCATACAATTTCTTTAACTCCAATTCTGTGGTGATTTTACTTGTTTGTGGTGCTATGTGGTGCTGAGTAGGTTTCATTAACATAGCCCAAATAGAGAGGAACGAGTCCGGAAATCATCGATGCTAACACTCCTGGTTCTTCACTGTTTTCGCCTATGGGAGTTTTGAATGGGTTTTTGGCGCGATGCTTCTAATAATCTCTTTGGGCAACGCTGGCTTAATCAAACGCGAACCAGTGTTTATATCATCTTCACACACGAGGACCACTTTCATGAGTTTTGAAGCTTTTATGTGCTGTTAAAAGGGCGGCTAGCTAGCAAACGGCTAAATGAGACTATACTGTTGAGTCGATTGGGATATATACGTCACTAATGTCACCACTTCAAAGGACGAACACGGAAATTCTCTTTCCCTCACCTGGTTCAGCCGGGTTCAGCCTGGGGTAATCAGTGCACACATCAACAACAGTCAGCAGCAACAGGTTGAGTGCTGACGTGACGTGGAAGCCTATGCGACAGTGTGTAGTTCAGGATTAGCTTAGCTCAAGCTTTTTACTTCTAGGGCTCGCATTTACGCTACAAAACTCATGAAAGTGCTCCTCATGTGTAAAGATTATCCGACTGAACTCTGGTTCGCGTTTGATTAAGCTTGCCTTGTCCAGAGACCTTATTTGAAGCATCGCGGTAAAAACCCATTAAAAAATCCCATAGACAGAAACAGTGAAGAACCAGGAAGTCCGGGACTTCCGCGTTCTGACTACAAAAATACGTCATCCCTGCGGCTCTCTATGAGAAAGAAAATGTTAATGGTCTCAATTAAGAAATGAACAAAGGGAACCGTTTTTACCCTCAATTCCTGCAGTTGATGACTTTCACTGGGTTTTGGTGTGCTGGCTCAGGCTGCTTGGAAATTCATTTTTTGGAAATTTGTTTGTTTATTTGTTTATTAAAAGGATCCCATAGCTGCCGCCAAGATGACCGCTAATCTTCCATGGGGTCCAAGCTCATTACACATTACATGACAAATGATAGTAAAATGCAAGCTATAGTAAAATGCAAGCAATGGAAAAATGCAATAGTAAAATTACAATAGTAAAATAACAATATAGCATGGTCAGCTAGTCCTCTAGCCCAAATATTATAGGATCACAACTCTCCGTAGGCTACTTTAGAAAAACACACATAAGTAAAGTCAAACTGATGTGACCAACATCAATTTGTGTGTGATAGTGTGTGTGAGTGCAGATGGATTCTGAGCTGAGCTTCCGTTTAAAACAAACCCTCCCTTTGATGGAACAAACACCGCTTGGTAGACAATTCCAAGATGCTATAGACCTGTATATGACGGTGTCCACCCGCTATGCCGACCACCTGCAGTGCCGACAGCCCGCAATGCCAACCTTAGGTTTAGGCGTGGGGGTGGGAGAGGTTAGGTTTAGGGTTAGGGTCTGGGGGAGGTTAGGTTTAGGCGTGGGGGGTGGGAGAGGTTAGGTTTGGGGTTAGGGTCTGCGGGAGGTTAGGTTTAGGCATGGGGGGTGGGAGAGGTTAGGTTTAGGCGTGGGGGCTGGGAGAGGTTAGCTCCAGCCGGTCCCACGACACGCTGCACACTGCCTCGCTCAGCTGGTTCTGCTTGTGGGCTATCGGCATTGCGGACTGTTGGCATTGCGGACTGTCGGCACTGCGGTCTGTCAGCACATAGACCGTATATGAGTTTTTGCGCCTGCGGCAGGTGCCGTGAACAATTTCGCACCCCCACCGAGAATTGCATCCCCACCATATTTTGGGCTGTTTTAACTTAATAAACAGGGAGGTCACGTCTACCCAGACAATTATATAATTTTTAAACAGTTATGTTTCTGTATAAATCATTACAATATGCTCCCAGGAGGTGCATGTGTTTAGCGGTGGCCGGGCGGGGGTGCAAAACTCGGCATAACACCTGGACACTTGCGCGTGGAAGACTGCTATCGTGCCTGCAGGGACGATAGCATAAAGCAGGTGTTAAGGCACGCAAACAGGTGAGCAAGCGCAAAAAGGGGATAGCGCCTGTAAGATAGGGCCCCTCATGTTCACGCACATTCTTAGGATTCTTGAGGATCCAATGAGTTAATTGATAACTAACATAGCGGTCTGACACTCGTAAATAATCTCAGAATGTGAACATTGGCCAATGAGAAGCAGTTATTACATAATCAGTTATGCTACACACCTTCTTCTTCTTCTGTGGTGTTTTATGGCAGTTGGCATCCTTTATGTTGCATAATACTGCCTCCTTCTGGATTCATCCATCCACCGTTTCTGTACATTCTGTCTCTCCCTTCATGCATGTGAACTTTGTGAGTTCACGAGTGAGTTACACACTTTGTGGCCAGCTAATGCAACAATGATGTTATTACAATATCTATGAACATATTACGTAACAGGTTTTTACATTGTTGAGTTACAAAGACAGTTTTATTATACTTTTGACAAGTTATTGTACCATCCATCAGTGATTGTACAGTATTACAGTATTAGCTACTACAATGAGAGACAGGGATAGATACTGTAGACAGACAGAGAGACTGTATAGTCAGGTGGTTTGACATGAGCAGATAGAAAGGATAGATAAGAGACAGAGGAGAGGGAGGGGAAGAGAGAGTTCATTGTCAGCCATTTGGATGCGAACATAGATAGAAAGAGAGGAGGATGACAGAGAGAGGAGGCACAGAGTGTGTTCATTGTCAGCACTTCTGACGTGAACATGGATAAGTGGGGGCTGTAAGGAAAACATTTTAAGAGTTATTTTTCTTCCCTTTTCTACTTTGCCACTTCCCTCATTGAGCCCCCCCTCCCCCCGCAACAATGGCTTAAAACTCAATACAGTATCATGCTCTCTGCAATTTCACAATTCAGCACAATTACCTCTGCAGTTTCAATACCATAACTCTTTGGATATGGGACTCTGGGGATGGACCCACTTGCTGTAGACTAGAGCCTCATACTATAACGAGGATAGAGCCACATAGACACAGAGAGAGAGAGAGAGAGAGAGAGAGAGAATGGGAGATGGGTGGGGGTATGTGTGATGATGGTCAGAGACAAAGCGCTGCAGTACAATGCAGACATATGCTGCCCTCCATACCACAGAGTGCTCATTGTACGGTTCTGTGTGAAGTGTTTGTGCTGAAAGACTAACTGAGGTCGGAACTATGGGACATGGGGGTGACAACGAGAGGAAGGCATGGAGTGTGGGGAGGGGGGCATCATTTTGTGTGTGTGTGTGTGTGTGTGTGTGTGTGTGTGTGTGTGTGCGTGCGCCGCGTGCATGCGTGCGTGCATGTGTGTGTGCGCATGCATGTACTATGTGCTTTACGTACACATATAATGGCCTCATATGCAACTGGTGTCCTATATTTCTCTGCAGAAATCAGTGCAGTTGATTGATTTCCTGCAGATCGCACGTATTCAACACACACAACCTCACAGCAGAGATATGGCCGTGGAGTTTTCAGCTGTCTGGGAGCTTTTCCATTGATTTCTCTTCAGTCACACATCAGCTTAATTCACTCCTTAGTGTAGCTAAAAGACACACTGAAATGAAATAGATTGTTAGGAATGGAAATTGAATGTAAAAAATGAACTGAATGAATCAAATGTAATAGAATGTAAGGTGTGTGTGGTGGATGAAAACCCAAGATGAGCTGACGGGGGAGAAAAACTTATATTGAATGAATGACAATTTCACGCACTATGAGGAAACAGACACTTCACTAGATAGACATTTAAAAACTTGAAATTGTCAGGATAACTGTGGTCCTTTACACATTCAAAAAAACATTTTGAAAGTGTCAAATATATTAAATTAAGTGAAAATAGAAAATTAAGCATACAGAATGTGGAAAAAGCAGGAAAATGTGGTGAGAAAACACTTTGATCGGTTCTGGAGGCACATTGCATAGTACCTAGAGCAGAGGTTCTCAAATGTTTTTCAGCCAAGGACCCCTTATAAGATAGAAAATATACCGGGGACCCCCTCATTCTGATTTGTGATTTTGGGCTCAGCTTGTTTCCACGGTAACGTGCTTGACATTTAAATTGATAGGTTTGTCAGATTCAAATGTAATCCATGAACCATTTTAGATTTAAAGCATAACATATTTTCGTTGAACTATGAAGCTTTTGCACACAATTTATTTATATATTTTTCCTGAAAACTTTTTGCGGACCCCCTGGCAAAGTGCCATGGACCCCTGGGGGTCCCCGGACCCCCATTTGAGAACCACTGACCTAGAGTGCGATGCTGGCCTGGGCAATGCATCGGAATCCATTGACAGATAGGGAGGAGAAGTTTGAAGTGAAGCAACATCAGATGTTATCGTAGTGACAAGCTATGATAGCTTACATCTCTTATCATGCATACATCATTTATCCTGTGGCAGTGACAATTACATCCATGCAAAATGACTGTGAGACAATTAAAAGGACCAATACACTCATACCAAATAGTGTAGCCAATTTCAGCAGGTTTCCTGTTTGGGACAGCACACATTTGGTTTCTATGCAGCCCAATACTACAGTGATTGCATAGATATCATGTGTGTTGTTATTAGCATAGCTGTGTTAAAAAGTAACACAATGTGCACTGCGCCAAAGTAGACGGACTGATGTGTTGAAAAGGACACATTCATTAAAGAGGGTATGCACGGATTCAATCGCAAAACTTGGGATTGATGGCCATACTATCTATACCTTTGCTGATGCAAAACAGTGCAAAACAACAACATGTGATCTCATATGAGGGTGCTGGCTGAATTTAACTCGTCGTTGAATATGTGATCAAAACCTATAGATGTCTGTAGGATTTCTGACGCCTGCTTGAAGTGGCTGTGAGTGAGAATTCACACTCCTCTGTAGCTGCTTCTCAATGGTGGCGAGAAAAAAAGGTGTTGATTTACGTCATTGCAAAAGTCACATGGGCAATTGGAACAATACTTGCAGTGTGTGTGTGTGTGTGTGTGTGTGTGTGTGTGTGTGTGTGTGTGTGTGTGTGTGTGTGTGTGTGTGTGTGTGTGTGTGTGTGTGTGTGTGTGTGTGCATTTGTGATCCTCGGTGGTGTGATTGTGTGTGGGAGTGATCCAAATGGACCAGCCAGTCCCGTGTCCCAGCATCCACACAGACGGCGGTCCAACATACTCACCCACCTACACACACACACACACACACACACACACACACACACACACACACACACACACACACACACACACACACACACACGACACGCATGAACACATGCACGAACACACAAAAATCCCAAAACACACATTGTGCAAATGCAAGACACACACATAGAACACAGAGAAAAGGAGGCAAAAATACACAAATTTGCATAAATTAAAGTCTCTCTGTGGCACACACACATACACACACACACACACACACACACACACACACACACACACACACACACACACACACACATGCACAAACACACAGACACACACACAAATTACAATACACACATGCAAATGCAAGACACACACACAACACAGAAAAGGAGGCAAAAATACACAAACTCACATAAATTAAAGTCTCTCAGTGACACACACACACACACACACACACACACACACACACACACCATCAAGGAAGTGAGGAGAGTTGGCACATTCAATTAAAGCTCGGCCACCTCACAACAGTTTCTCTTTAGCGGGCTGCAGTCATGGCATGCATTATCCTCTGTGTGTGTGTGTGTGTGTGTGTGTGTGTGTGTGTGTGTGTGTGTGTGTGTACACATACTGCCTTGTGTCCGGTGGGTGTGTCATTGTGAATGATGGGTGTATGGAGGAGGTGAGCAGGGTCAAAGTGGGTGGAGTCTGACACACTACAGCCTTGCTCCGTTTTCTCTCTGTCTCTCTCCATCTCTCTCTTTATACGTTCTCTCTTCTGATCTTATGTTCTTTCCCTCTCTCTCTCCCTCCATCTCTCTCACTCTCTCACACTACTCCGGTCAGGCTCCCACGTGGACGACAAATGGCCGAAGTCTATTCCAGCAGGCATCAGCCACACAAAGAAAGGCCTGGAGCATACAAGTCCCACCAGCAGACACACAAAGTGCCGTGTTTTTGTTTTTTCTATTCTTTTCCAAGTCTCTTGCTCGATTGAATATTCATGTTCATGGAAAATGTGTGCATTCTCCATGAAAATGCTTGTGAAAATGTGTGCATTCTCCATGAACATGTGTGTGAAAATGTGTGCATTATTAGGGCAGTATGTCCTTGTATGACTATGTTGATGTTTATTATTTAGTTTATCTTACTTTATTTTTATTTTATTTTAACACAATCTTGTGGTTTTAATGTGAACATTGTTCACTGTTTTGTTGTGTGCAGTGTAATACTGCATTATATTGTTTTGGATTTTCTGTATGTTGCAGGGACCCCAGGAAGAATAGTCTGAATAGTCAGACTAATGGGGATCCATAATAAACAATAAACAATAAACACAAAAGCTTTGTGGGTGACGGTGCCATGCAGTTCCCAGTTTCATACAAGGAAAAAAGAAAATATAAAACCTAAATATATCTCTGGGACTTTGAGTGCCACTGACTCATTCTGATCTATAAAACTGAAGGTGCATGGAGACAGGGAAGGTGACCTTGATTTATATCATCACTCATTATCTCCTCACTGCTGATAGCAATTCCACATGTGCAGTAGGCTACATGTTGCCTACGGTGTTTATTATGAACCCAAGTCTGATATTCACCGTGACATCAATAATCCTGATCATTTCTGTCTTAACCTAACCTTGAATAGAGATTTTGGTGACATTCAAAGATATACTGTAGTTTTATGTTGCTGCTGTTTTCTTTTTATCATTGTTGTTTCTGCTGCCTTGCTGCAAATTTGTTTTTTTCACCTTCTGCTTCTTATTTGTGTCGTATAATTGGATTATGTTGACTAATGACTGTTTCCAAAGAGTGGATCCAATGAAGACTAGCAGCCATCACCTGGAACCTAATGGCATCCAAATAAACAATAGTTGTGCTGGCTTTCAGAAAGCCATGCATGCAAAGCTGTGCAAACTCACAAGGGATTGCTGTAGCACAACTGTTTTGGAGGCTTCGGAGCAACACCAGTTGCCCCCAGCTCCCGGAGCAGATTCTGGGCCTTCTGAGTCCACCCAGCTGCTTAGTGTCGAGAAACTAAGGCCCCTATCGTTGCATCGGCCTAGTTTCTACGCCGAGCGCCTGGCGCAGTGGGCGTGGACCAGCGCACTTGATATCTTGGTCTTGGCGCTACACGCAGCCTAAAGCATTACAACCACGCCTTTTAAGCGTAAAATTATGCACCGTCATGCTCATTGGATAAGTGCAATAAACGAATCGCACGCTTGCCTTTTTTTTTTTTTTTTTTTTTTTACCCCCCGATTTTTTATCCCATTTTTATCCCCCGTTTAGTGCTCATTTGAATTACTCAATCCTGGTTGCTACTCCATCCTCTGCCGATCTGGGGAGGGCCGAGACTGATTCCATGCATCCTCCGAGACATGGGCAGTCAAGTCAGCCGCTTCTTTTCACCTGCCCGAGGAAGCTTCACCGGTAGGACATAGCACGTGGGAGGTTCACGCTATTCCAACCAGTTCCCCTCCCTCTGAACAGGCGCCCTTAACGATCAGAGGAGGAACCATATAAGCAACCAGGATGTTGCATGTTTTTGTGAAGGGGGTTCCTATATGAAGGAGACCCCCGGGAGGCACGGGGAGAACATGCAAACTCCACATAGAAAGGCCATTTTGCCGACCCCACCCGGGTGGTGGGCACTCGAGGACATGCGGACGGGCACGCATTCCTTCAGTGTTCACATCGGCCCAGGTGGGAATCGAACCCACGACCTTCGAGCTGTGAGGCGATAGTGCTTACACGCTTGCCTTTTAAGCTCCAATTCCAGTGGTCCAGCAAAACCAGACAGAAGCCAAGCGCTCTGCCCCCCCCCCCTCCCTTCATCCAGTCTGTCTGTCTCCATATAGGCTATTATTCCATATTACTGTATTATGCTTCTCAAACCAATCTAACTGCAGTTTAAATACTGCAAACATGTAAATACGCTACACTATAGCAAGATCAAAGTGAAAAGAATGTTCTAAAGGCATCAGCTAGAAAAATATAGCCTATCCCTATATGATGAGATTAATTTTATATTGGTGAAAGTTTGTCCAGAAAGATATCTTTTTCTCTCCCCTGCGGCAGGTAGAATGATGCACATAAATATACCCTACATTATGTAAAGTCATTGCATAAATGTGTTTTTATTGTAAAACTAAATGTGAAGTAGGGCCAAGTTATTGGAGCGGACATCACAGTATAGCACATGACAGTAGAAGCGCGTTCCGCTGTCACTTATCTAAATCACGTTAAATCCACAAGAGATATATATAGGCCCAGGAGGACATATATGTTTCACATAGGGTGGTGTATTCATTTCGATGTTTCATTTGGTCCAATTGAAATGTGTACAATTGCAGGTTGTGTTACCATTACACATTAATTTAGATCGACCTTTTATATCTATTTCGCCTCATTTGGTTGCTATTTAGTAGCGAAATGGAGAAGCACAATGCATGCTGGGACATGCCAGGCAACTTACAACTTATTTTTCCTATATGGGAAGTGTGTTGTGCCTGTCTAAGCGAGGGAGTCAGAGAGAGGGAGAGAAGGGTGACAGAGAAGAGGCAGAAGAGCACTGGCGCACTGAATAGGCCTGGTTTCAGAGAGAGACAGAGAAGGGTGACAGGGGAGAGGCAGAAGAGCGCTCCTTGCAACTGGCGCACTGAATAGGCCTGGTTTTCAAAAGCGCAAAGCGCTAAATTTACGCCAGGTGGGAAGATATCATTACGCCGAGATTTAACGCCGACACGCCCATTCTGGCCCATTCTGGGACTGCGCCACGCCCATTCGGCCTAAAGCGCATTTGGCAGCGTAAAGCCATATTGATATCTTCCCGAAGCAGGCGCAAGGCACGTTTTTTTGCGTTTAAGGCCCGTTTTAGCGCCGAAGGCCTGTGGGAGAATAGGGGCCTAAGTATATAAATTTGGCTTCAGGCTTAGTCCTTCATGCAGCCGACCCAGGTTTGAATCCGACCTGTCCTGCGGTCACTTGCTGCATGTCCTCCCCTCTCTCACTCCCTGCCTTACTGTCTCACTCCCTGCCCTCCTGTCGCTCTCCAGCACATACAGTCCTATGGAATAAAGGCAAAATGCCCCAAAAAATAATAATAAAAAAAGAAAAGGTTTCAAATGTCTTTTTATGAAAACCAATATCATATGCCACAGTACATGTGTTAATGACAGTAAATGGAGTCATTTCACAGGAGACCTTTCTTCCTCAATTCTTCGTTAAAAATGCTTTGTATAAAACTTGAGCCAATAACCAACTTAATTTATTCTTAATTCTTTTCATAAATACACAATTTCATTAAAAACATAAGTTTTTAGTATTTAGTATTACTAAGTATTATTGGAAGAAGCAAGCTGCAAATTCAGCAGATACTATTCTTATAAATATAGCCAGATGTACTGTAGCCACATGGCTGTACACATAATCAGCAGTGCATGCTCCCCCTCCCCCCCCCCCCCCACACACACACACACAACTCTTACCTTGTGCATTAGCTAGTATAAATTTGCCTACATTCCTCTCATTAGGCTCATGAAAGTGTGGAGACATATGGTCTTCCCAGATGTCCATGTCCCCCAACCTAGCTCTTCAAGGTGAAAGACAGTTAAGTTTAACACTCAATTGACCAGGCAACTTAACGAAGAACACATTCTTATTCACAGCAACATGCCAGGGCCACCTGGGCTCAGTAGGCCTACAGTCTTGTAGTGCTCATATTTTGGGTTAACCCTAACATGTTCAATGGCACGTCAGAGTGTATCAAATCTATACTATCTTCCTGAAGTAGTGCTGCACACCCCCTTTAGTTACATGTCTGGAAAAGCTGAAATCCAGGACCTTTTTGTAGTAATAAGCTATCTTGTCCATCTGGACCATAGCAATACCATGGTTGGAGACTCTTTCCATAGACTGACATGCGCGCAAGAAAACCTTTCCACCCATGGAATTACATTATATCCCCAGGGTTGGCTCAGTGAGTATAGCTGAGGAGGAACCTTGTGAGGGCCGATGCACCATAGGGGCCCAACTAGTTTTAGGACCCCCTCTCCCTTCTTACTCCACACCTGCAGGGGGTGATAAAGAGCGTGGCCCATGTTTCACCGGTGTGCTCTCATTGGACGAGTTAATGTTAGCCAACACAAGCAACCTGTGCTGGGTGGCCAAATGCTGCTAAGAGGTTACACTGAAAATTATTTTTGGACAGATAGTGGCACACACTGTAGGCTTCTGTCAAGTCACAATATTTACCATTGTAAGTGATGGTATTGCCCAATTCCATTAGAAAAGTAACAATCATTGAAAGTGAAACACCAGGTCCAGCAGGGAAGACATTTTTACTGGTGAGCTGATGGCATATGACAGCGGCTGCTACACTATGATAAAGGCCTGTATGGTTGTTTGGCTATCGCAGAGAGAGAAGTCTGATTGTGACAAAGATTATATCTCTGCTTGTATTCCAATATCATTTAAAATAGTTTTGGCACCAAAGGGAGATAAAATGGGGGAAATGGTGTTAAGCTCTAAAAAAAAATCTTGCTTTAACATGTCCCCTCTCTTTCATCTACATCTCTCCATGCATTATTGTGAATAAAGTGGTTATAGGTTAAAAGAAAAAGAAATCAAAGAGGAATTTGAACTTACTTCTGGTCTATTCCATACAGGATCTTAATGTTTTTCACACTCAAGGATATTTAACCAAGATATGTTGAGATAGTGTTGTTTGACTTCAGGTTCATCTCATTGTACAGTTACTTAGAAGTATGCTTTTCAAGATGGATGTCCTCCCATCTCAAGACAAGCGCCCTCCACTCAGCCCTATAGGCATAGCTGGGTCTGTGCCAGCTCATCCTTCTACAGAGTAGCTCTTCAAGGAGATGGAAGTTCTTCAGACGTGAAGCACTTCTAGGCACTTAGCCTATTGATCGCTGGCATGAAAGTAAAGCAAATTATGGTTATGAAGATACGAATTATCAGATGCGTGATTTTTTTGTAAAGAATCATTTCTGTTTTTGAGATATGATCAATTTATAGATGAATTTCAGGGAGCAGCATTTTCCAAAATGCATACTGTATTTTGGAATAAACAGATACACTGTCATCATAAAAGCTGTAATAATAATATCTGAGGCTGGCATATGGTTATCATTAAAAGGAAGATTTTTTAAAACTGTATCCTACAGTAATAGGTATATAAGCTCTTTAAATACAAGTAGCCTAGTACTTGTACTTTACACATTTACTTTTAAGTTTGTTTCTTAGAAATTGACACCAGCTTCCTGTTAGCTTATAGTTGTTAGTGTTTGTCAGCCGTAGCAGAGCAAGTCAATGTGAATCCATGACTCAAACTCATTCACAGCTTTGTTGGCTTACTCATTCCTCTTATCGCCACAGCTATATATGGATTAATTGCATGCTGTTTTGTGGGTGTGTGATGATTCCCAACATGCACATGACAAGTCCAGCCATGTATTTTCATGACCTAACGTCTTAGGATGAAAGATTATAATTATCATTTTTGGGGAAACATCAGTCTTGGTTGTAGAGGTTTCACTCATCCCTACACTACACAGATTGTAAACATAATTTCAGATTCACAAAGAGAGAGTGTGTGTGTGTGTGTGTGTGTGTGTGTGTGTGTGTGTGTGTGTGTGTGTGTGTGTGTGTGTGTGTGTGTGTGTGTGTGTTAAGTTATCCTTTATTTATCCCCTTGGGGAAATTCATCCTCTGCATTTGACCCATCCTCTACTAGGAACCTTCCTAGAACTGGGAGCAGTGGGCAGCCACTGTGCAGCGCCCGGGGACCAACTCCAGTTATTTTGCCAGTACCTTGGTCAGGGGCACTGACAGGAGTATTAACCCTAACATACATGTCTTTCTTGATGGTGGGAGGAAACCGGAGCACCTGGTGAAAACCCACACGGACACGGGGAGAACATGCAAACTCCACACAGAAAGGACCTGGGACGGACCGGGGTTCGAACCCGGGACCTTCTTGCTGTGAGGCAACAGTGTTAACCACTGAGCCACCCTGCCATGTGTGTGTGTGAGAGAGAGATGCAACTTATTAAAATGAAAGGTCACTAGCCCTCCATTTCAAAGCTGTCTCGATTGCACCGACAATATTTACTGACATGAAGATTTCAGGGATGGCTTGATTATTGTTGCTTATTTGTGCCTGTGTGTCACACCCTGTGGACCCCAGGAAGAGTAGTTACTGTTAGAATAGAGTAGCCTACCGCAGGAATGAGTCCGGTTCGTAAGGGGAAAAGGCAATCGGATTTTAGTGTTAAATGCATGAAATTACGCCTGCGTGTGGTTAACAAATGTTCATGAAACAGCAAACTTTGTGTTCAGCAAGATAATCTTCACAAATGAGGACCACTTTTATCTTTTAGGCTTATCAAGCGAGTTTCGGGAGCACCTCAATCAAGCAAGCACTCACAGCCACGCATCCCCCAGGTGTGCCAATCAGCTATAGTAGGCAACCCTACCGAACCCTCTACCTCGGCTCTCATATGCTGCCGTTTCCCCCCCTATGAACCAGCATGGCGATGATTTCTGGGTAAGCCTACAAAAATGTGTCATCCCTGTGGTACTCTACAGGAGCTAATGGGGTTCTACTGTAGGATCAGAGATCATAGAGGAGACACAGAGCATGAGTGAGTGAGTGACTGTGCGCGTGCGCGCATGTGCCACACATACATCATAGAAACAGCAACGAGAGTACGGAGAGAGAGACAGAGAGAGAATGAGAGGGTGCCGTGTCTATATGCCGACAACCCGCAATGCCGATAGCCCACAAGCAGAACCAGCTGAGCGAGGTGGCGTGCAGCGTGTCGGTGGACCGGCTGGAGCTCCTGCCTGGTTCCAGTGTGCTGGGCTCCAGCCCTAACAATAACGCCGGCCTAACCCTACCGGGCTATCGGCATTCGGGGTTGTCGGCATTGCGTGTTGTCGGCATATTGAGCAGACCCCGAATGATAGAGCATGGAAATGTATGTGTGCTTGTGCATACATTTGAAGTGATCTCTCAACCTGAGTATAATTACATGGAGATTTGCCCAATCTGACTGCATTTATGAGGAATCTGTCACATTCGTGACAGCATTGTAACCAAAAGGTCTCTTTTTGAATATCATTCCTCAGATGCTTTCACAGAGCTGTAGCCAACGTCATCAGATGTGCTTAAAGACTGCTAACGGAGCTGAGGAGGGTGTGTGTGTGTGTTTGTGTGCCAGTATACCTGGAGTATATAGGCTATGTGTGAGCATGCAAATTCATCCACATTATTCCCTGTCACAGAGGGAAGGGGGGTGGGTGGGGGGGGTGGGGGTTAGAGGGAAGGAGGGAGAGAGAGAGAGAAGAAAGAGAGAGAGGGGAAAGAGAGAAGAGTCTGCATAATAGTGCAAGCTGTTGCTAGGTGGAGTAGGGATGAGCTGCTTTGAAGCAGAGAGATGTTTGTTACATGTAACAAACAACAAACAATGTCTCTCTCTCTTGCATGATGCATGCAACATGCACACAGACTCATACAGACACACACAAATAGATGCAATGATGTATGTATGAGTATCCTCACTCTCACCACTGATTGATTGATTTTATTATGGATATAAAAGACAACAAAATCCTGTAAAAGTGTGGACACTTATTTCCAATATAGTCCCCTATACAAACGAAAACATCCATAAACATCCATGCATGCACGCACGCGCACACACACACACACACACACACACACACACACACACACACACACACACACACACACACACACACACACAGTCTCTTAGAATGTGAAATAGCAACGTTGGTCCACAGCCAAAAACATTTCTATTTCACAATTCCGGCTCTAAAATTGTGAAATAGAAACTTTTTATTTTAATCGGGTTGGACCCTCTCCCACGTCCCATGCCTAACCCTAACCCAGACCGTAACCCTAAACCTAACCCTAACCCCCCCATTTAAAAATATATATACCGGTATATCAATTTATATAACACAAAAATAAAGGCTAGAAGACAGCGATAATCACAGATGATGAGAGGAGGGTAAAAGAGAGAAAGACCGGGTGAAAAGAGAGGGAACGAAGCAAGAAGAGAGATAAAATAGGGAGTAGAGGCAGAGGAAAAACAGGTGGAGACTGAGCAGCATTGCAGCGCTTCAGTTTACCTCGCCGCCACCCTGAGCTCTGTACCACGAAGCTCGATTAGTGGTTTAGCGAGGTAACTTCAGGTTTAACCCTGGTTTGGCCATGCTACAAAGCTAGTTAACTTCTTACCGACATATATTTCCATAGCAACTTATGCTTCACACTTAACCTGAGGCCTGTACTACAAAGCAAGATTTAGGTTAATCCTGATAAATTTGGGTTTAAACCTGGTTTAGCCGTACTACAAAGCAAGTTAACTTCTTACCGACATATATTTCCATAGCAACTTATGCTTCACACTTAACCTGGTCCGCAGCAGGTTAAGTTGCAAGGATAAGATTAGACCTTAAATACACCGCCCACGAACCAATCGAATCAGCAGTTTGGAAAAATGGCCAACCCCTTTCTGGACGAGTTTCCCATCGAGGAAGGCGCACGAATTGTAATGTTGAATTAATCAAGGACTAAAGCCTTGCACTTGTTGCAGGCTACATTTTAATTAAGCCCTACTTACCACTTTGGAATATGTTTTTATATATTCATTTTTGTGCTCTCAAGTAGCCTAGATTTGTTGTTTGACCCCGCTGATCGATTGCAGCTGAATAGTGAGTGGAGAAATATCACTAAACCGGCATAAAAAGGTTACATAAACGTCTCCAAAGCACACGGTGCCGTATGCGCAACGGAGCTGAGACTGACGTTGGGTTGGAATTGAAATGGTGATACATGCTAGAATAGCCTACTACATCTAAGCAATTTAATATGGGATCACCTGCACACAGGCGATCCCATATTAAGATGATTCATATCTAGGCTACTCCTGCATTTTGCAGCTGCAACTGTGTTGCTTTTGGCCTGTATGATGTGATTGAACTTCATATTTCCAGCATCATTATATGAAATATGGAGATATGCGACTCTGCTGACAATAGCCTATATATGTGACCACAAAATAGGCTATTTTTTATCAATGAAATCTATGCCTGCACGTACCGTGTCGATTCAGTTCAGAAGCATTTTTTTATTTTATTATCATTCTTTTTTTTTATTGATTAGCCTATAGGAATTATTCAATCAGTGCAACTAAACACATCATGAGATCATTATTATTCATTGAGCCTAAATGGTCTATACATACGGATTTTGGACTGAGATAGATTACACATTGCGGTTTATTGAGAGGGTGAATTGAGCTGCTGTAGATAGCCTATGTGGAGGTAGAAACCGCTCTTCAAAGAAATTACTGGTGTGGATAAAAGTGGTCACTTTAGACAGTCATTCGGGAACAGACTAATAATATCCAACGCAGATTTTTATTTGCGGTTTCATTCAATGAGGAAATAGGCGTGTCTGGCGCTGTCGGAGTTGGAGCAGTCCATATTGCATTGTGATTGGCAGTTGTTAAAAACCACGCCTCTTTTGCGGGCACGAGCTCCAGTGCACGGGCATTTTCATGACAACGAGCTCTCAGCTTGAGGATGAGGAATGAGGTTCGTAATACAAGTTATCTACAATCGAGCTGATCTGGTTTAAACCAGATCAAGGGACAGATCCTGGATCTTCTTATAGAACATTTGTGGTATAGGGCCCTGGAGTTCCTGGAGCTGGCTGGGAATGCTTGCTGCTGGCAGGGGTCACCATCTCAAAGGGCGGCGTGCTGCCCAACATCCATGCCAGCCTCTGCCCAAGAAGACCAAGCAGCCAAGGCCCGAGACAAGACTCAGTCCCTAGACAAGACTTAGTCCCTAGAGTTTTGTTTTGTCATTTTAAATAGTAAAAAAATAAAAAAATAAAAATAATAATAATAATAATAATAACAATAATAATAACAATAATAATAATAATAATAAAATGTAATGCCATTAATGGCTGCTTCACTTCTCTCTAAGTATGGCTGAAGGGTGGTTGAATATGTCATACATCACATTTTTATAGTTTATCATTAGTGTTAGTTATTAGTGGCTATGCTAGCCTACCACCAAATTTAAACTCAAGGTTTTCATGCACTTCCCTAACATAGCAGCCCTTGCCTTTTTAGAGGGGGCAGGTGTGAAGTTGAAGTTTTAAAAATGATGCGCAAGGATTACATTTTGAGGTAAAAACCATTCCTGAAATACCAACTCTGCCAAAAAAGAGCAGAGTTGGTATTTCCTTCGGAACAGACCCGTCAACTCTCCCGTTTTTCCTGGGTTTCTCCTGTATTTGCACTACCTCTCCCACGTGCTCTTCGGTAATTTCCCCCATAAATCCCACATATTTACCTTTTTATTTTATTTTAACAGTCATACAGAGAGAGAGAGAAAGGTGAGTATAAGAGAGAGCAGTGAGAGAGAGAGATGAGCTATGCCTTCACCCCTCGCAAACGGAGCGTCAGATGAGCCGATCAGCACATCAGACAGCAGTAAAACGTAACTAAATGGAAAGGAAACCTTAAAAAAAAAAAGTTGTGGCAGAGAAATTGAGGGACAAAAAATAATGTGCCGTGAAGCTGAGGCATCAAAATGCACAAAAATGACTGACCTTTCAGTAGTGCAAGCACCAGCAGCTTTTCCACTGGCGGCGGAACGGCCTCTCTCTAGTGCCCACCCCTTTGCTCCGCCTTTGAATTGTTTATTGTTTGTTATTAGAGGTTAATCTCAGGTTATACTTTATTATAATGTATTGTTAACTGGTGTTTAAAGACCCCCTAAAGTTAAAAAGTTTTTCTTCTTGTTCCTTCAGTTGGTTGTTTGAGCAGAATGATGTCTGTGCAGAGTTTTACACTAGAAGGTTTTCACAATCATCTGCTGAAAGTGGACATTTTCTCTGAGCTCAATGAAAAGGCGATTTTCAACTAGCATGATTCGTGATGACATCACGAATACTGGAGCCAATCCCTGTCCAGTATTCAGCAGTTAAAGCCATTGGGTTTGTATGCTGTGTTTGGCTAGTTCTGTTCTAGATAACCCTGATTGGTTGCTTTGGGATTTTTAATGAGGCAGGAGGGAAGCCATTTTTAAGGATTTTAACAATAATTAAACTTAACAACAATAATTAAACTTTTTTTGTGGGGAAACCATCAGACCAATTATTATTCAAAGTAGAGTATTTTATATACATCTTGAAACATTACTTTAGGGGGTCTTGTCTTTAAATATTTATTGTTGAAAGTTACCAAATCAAAATGCTTAAAATGGCAGTGGCAATCCTTGACTGATTTAATCTGTAGGCCTATTGATATAGATCAGGGAATTTTCAAAGTCTGAGAATGTGGGCCTCCCATAGACAAATTGTGGAAAAGATTTCGTTTTTGTCATGATGCACTGAATTCTCAATGTTGTCTCCTCACAGTGGTGATCTGCTGAGGAAAAACCGTATGTAGTACTAATTTATATAGTGTAAGTAGTGACACTAAAGGTCCTTACACACCGGGAGTGTTTTTTCTCTCTTTCCAATTAATTTACACGTCAATATTTTTCGAACCTATATCAGTTAATGCAACCATGCATACCAACAGCGAAGTTTCGCTGAGTGTTATTGCAGCTAATGTGGCCAGGGAAAGGAAAGTTTGGGGTTCCCTGGTGGAACTGCTACCTCCGCGACCTGATCCCAGATAAGCGGTTGAAGATGATGAGGATGATGATGTTATTGCGGGGCAGTCTCGGCATCATGAGGGGGCGTGAGGGGGCATTGCCCCCTCACCCAGACTATCCCGTCCCCTCAGTCAAGACATGGCCATTTACTCTTTTTTGTTTGTTTTCCCAGGATGGCGAAGGTAGATTTTCTTTCCCTAGGATGCCCAAGCATGTCACACCCTACTCTACCTGTGATTGGGTTGGGTTTAGCATGGGGAGTGATGATTGGTTGTGTGTAGGCATGAGGCAGAGCCTTTTGTAAAGCAGGCACTTGGTGGCTGTTTGTCTAATAACTTGTCTGTAATGATTTCAAAGACGAGAGGCTCTTTGGAAGAGTGTTATTATATTGGCATAGCAGGCACAATGAATTGCTTGGTGGCTGTGTCTAGTAACGTGTGTAATCACGGTAAAACTGCTGAATTGGTGCCTAGATAAATCAACTTGTCTGCTCATGTTTTTCTAGCTGGGAATAGTGCCTTGGAAATTTCAACATCGCAGACTGCCTGATACAAGGTCATGGTATCACACACAAACAACCCGACCGCAACGTTACAGAGAGAGAGAGAGAGAGAGAGAGAGAGAGAGAGAGAGGGAGAGGGAGAAGACAGAGGACAGATCCACTCCAACAAGAACCCGGTGAGCCACAACAAAACACACCAAGAGCCGTAGTCAGTCCCGCAGCACAACACACCACAGTATCATCAATACGTTACAATTCCCATCTAGACGTGAAGTCAAATATATGCACTTAGTAAAAATAAAAAGTAACATATTGGAAAAAGAATCTACGCACTTTCTGTATAAAGCAGCAGCTTAACGCTAGGCAAAATACAGCAATGTTAGCCTATGAATGGAACACTCACCAACTTCTGCGCAGCAGCAATTAGTTGTCCTCTCCTGCCGATGTTTTATTGTCCTTGAAAACACCATGTGTCCCGTGTGTACAAACGCCATGATGAGTAAACTGCATTGTGTGTGTGCGTGCGCGTGTGTGTGAGAGAGAAAGAGTGGGTGTGTGTGTGTGTGTGTGTGTGTGTGTGGGATGCGTTTGGAACACTTTCCCATCGGGTGATGCTTCATGCACTAGAGGAGATCCAGCTGCCTCAGCCCTTTGTGAACGTTGTGTCCAACGTGTACCAGGGTTCATTCCTCCAGGTTATATGTGGGCAACAGCTCACCGAACCTATTGCACTGGAGGTGGGAATAAAAACTGGCTGTCCTTGGAGTGCTGTGAACTTCATATTGGCCCTCAACCAGTGGATGAAGTGGATCCATCAGTGTGCTCCCCTGAATGTGCGCTCGCCCAACCCTGTCCAGGGGTATGCCGACGACGTCCAGGTGTCATCACGGCAGGAGGAGGTCGTCACCAACATGCTGGCCCGCACGGATGAGTTCCTGCAGTGGTCGGGGCTGGAGGTGAAGCAGGCCAAGTGTGCTGTGTTTCACGAGCGCCGCTCGGGTGGAAACCGCTGGTATAAGGCCAAGAGAGACACACCCCCATCCTTCCTTGTAATGGGCCAACCCATCAGAGTCTACTCCCGCCATGAGACCTACCCATACCTCGGCCACAGGTTCAACATCGCTGGTGAGTGGGGGGAACAGGTTGAGGAACTCACAGCAGAGTTCCTCCACCGTCTACATCTGGTCGATCTGTCCCCCCTCCCTGTTCTCATGAAACGCCAGGCTGTGAGAGAGGTGGCCCTGGCAAAAGTGCAACATCTGTTTGCCAACGTACACATCCCCCTCAAGAGACTGAGAGAGATGACGAACACAACCGTGGAGCTGGTCAGGAAGTGGGTGGGTCTCAACTCTCACTCCACACGCGGCATCATCTTTCTCCCATGTGGGGAGGGCGGGCTGGGGGTCCCCAATGTGGAGTGGACCTACACAGCCACCAGACTAGCCCACCTGCTCCACATGTTGAACAATGATGATGCCGCAGTCCGAGAAATGGCCAGGGCTTCTCTCCTGTTGGACCTACGGAGGAGAAAAGTTCCCCTGGCCACAGCAGATCAGAACAACTTCCTGGGCTTCAGGAGAAAAGAGTCTGGGAAACTGGACTCACAGGACAAGGGCTTTGGGGTCTGGTCTGATTGGCCAGACCTCAATGACCTTTGCAACCGGTCCGGAGTCCAGCTGAAATGGACAAAACTCACCACACAGACTGAAGTCCCTGTCTCCGATGAACTGATCACAGACCCCTGTGTAGCTGTTGAGGCCACCATCACCACACAACAGGGAGAAACCAGCAGACTGACCACAGAGTCAGCTAGGAGAGTCCTGATTAATGCAAAGCAGGCTGAGGTCAGGCAGCACTGGTGTGGACTTAGACTGCAGGGGAAACTAGCGTGTCTAGGATTTGCTGACCATTCAGTCTCACACTCAGTTTTTAAGAACGCTGCGGTTGGTGAAGACATTTTAAAGTTTGCCATCAAAGCGAGACTGCAAGTGCTACCCACGAAATATAATCTGTCTACCTGGTACCCTCACAATCCATTATGTTTGAACCATCCAGATTCACAGCACCATCTAGAATCCACAGCACACATAACGAATGGATGTCATGCATACAAACAACTGTACATAGCTCGCCATGACCGTATTGTAAATATTGTGTCTGATGCAGTCCATAACATCATGCCTGCTAGTGCAGTACTGTATAAGCACAGTAGAGTGGTACCAGAGTGGTTTGAGTCTGCCTGTGATGTCTTTGCTAATATCCCCAATACACCCGATGCTGTTTTTGTTGACACCAGCCATAAGCAGGTGCTGATGCTAGAGGTAGGCTGTGTCTTTGACCTGTACATGGACCAGGCATTCCAAGACAAATATATAAAATACCAACCACTACTCGAGACCATCACGAGCCTAGGTTATACCTGTAGATACAGTGTGCTTATATTTGGAAGCCTGGGACATGTACATAAATGCACCATGAGAGGCCTGCAGATTGCTGGCCTGACAAGGGCAAGAGCCAAACAAACTGTCAAATATTGCTCTGTCTCAGCAATTATTGGCAGTCTAGCAGTGTGGAGAAGGAGGTGCTATGTGTATCCATAAGTGCTCAGTATTAATTGACCCTGATATATTTGTTTCCCTGCTTATGAAATGTAATTTGTGGAACCAAATAAAGTATTTAAAATGTGTGTGTGACCTCACGAACATCATTTCCAAGCTTGTTAACGCGATATCTCAGGAACACTTTGACGGAATTTCTTCCAATTCGACTCAAACGTCAAGTTGGACTCAAGGATGAACCGATTAGATGTTGGTGTTCAAAGGTCAAAGGTCATGGTCACTGACCTCACAAATGCCATTTCCAAACTCGTTAAACGCCATATCTTAGTAACGCCTTGGCGGAATTTCTTCCAACTTGGCTCAAACGTCAACTTGGACTCAAGGATGAACTGATTAGATTTTGGTGGTCAAAGGTCAAAGTTCAAGGTCACCGTGACCTCACATTAACGCGATATCTCAGGAACACCTTGACGGAATTTCATCAAATTTGCCTCAAACGTCCACTTTGACTCAGGGATGAACTGATTATATTTTGGTGGTCAAAGGTCAAAGTTCAAGGTCACCTCACGAATGCAATTTCTTAGCTCGTTAACACATTATCTCAGGAACGCCTTGACAGAATTTCACCACATTTGCCTCAAATGTCCACTTGGACTCAAGGATGTCAAGCTCCGTAACGCCATATCTCAGTAACGCCTTGACGGAATTTATTCACATTTGGCTCAAACGTCAATGTCTGGACAGACATGGATGTTGACTGCTCACTTGTTGGAGAAGGCATATATCCACGGTGCGGTGCGTTCTAGTCTCGGAAGGTAATGTAATGGATTACTTTTTAACAGAAGTAACTGGTAATGTAACAAGTTACTTTTAAGAGTAACATTCCCCAACACTGGTCACGGGGGAAAAAAACATGTCAACCAGCATGATAGTTGGGAAATCTCTGGAACTGAGAGAGAAAATCGCATTTCTAATGTAAAAATCATACCCAGCTGTTGAAGTAAACAGTGCAGTTTTGCGCATATCGGGCGCGCCCGCATGTTCAGCTTGGAGCTGCGGCATATTCTGTCTCCACTCTCACTTCCTTGTACAAAGCAGGGGGGGCGGGCCTAGGCTAAATCTCATCCACACACATCTCATGCTCACATCACGTGCAAACACAAAGCCACTTACAGTATAGAAGCCACTGCACCGCTTAAAAATTATGCTCAGGTGGGGGTCCCTGAAAAGCTCCTTTATTTTCAAAGCCCAATGTTGCAGGTTTGAATCGGAGGCGCTGACATGCTCCCGTAGAGATGGATGTTGTTGCCTTTCTACGGGGAAATATAGACTATCATCCTGAAACAAATTGTCTATTATACTCGGACAGTTATTTATTGTTTTCTCTTTTATGATAAGTATTTTTGTATTGCATTGCATGCCAATAAACCACCTTTGAAAGGAGTGAGAGAGAGATGATAAGAGGAGAGGTGAAAAGAAGAAAGGAGCGAGAGAAAGAGACAGACAAAGCGTCTGGACAACAGCCTCGCAAAAAGAGGACAAGGACCCCTTCCTCCCACCATCTCTGAGTCATCACACCCTCCTCCCACAGCTGTCTGGCTGTCTGCTCCCAGAGGACACGTGCACCCTTTAAAACACAGGCTGGCACACACACTGTTCACAAGCACACACACTATATACAAATACGAGATCACGCAAGCACATACATGCATGATGAGTGTGTACCTGCGTGAGCACACAAGCACACACAGGAGTTGGCAGACACACCTGCATGCAAATACATAAATACACACATGTAAATAGACACACACACATACACAGACGCGCATGTGTGCACAAACACACACACACAAACAAAACATATAGGTGCACTACCGCTGCACGATTAATCATAATAAGATCGCAATCTCGATTCATACCTCTATGTGATCTCATTCCTGAATGAGAACGATTCTGCTGCATGCTCAAATCATTAGGGACATCCCTTGTATCATGTTGTCTTCAAATGGCTTGGTGATTACCTTGAAAACAGGGAGCAATATGTCTGTATTAATGGTCATAATTCCAATAGAACCAAGTTATATTATGGGGTGCCCCAAGGTTCAATCCTTGGGCCTCTCTTATTTCTAATCTTTATAAATGATTTTGCATTAAAGTCCGAATCTGCTTTGTCCATCTTATTTGCAGATGATACCAACATTGCTGTCGCACATTCGGACTTTGATTCCTTGATCAGAGAGGCCAATACAATTTTAACATACACCTCAAGTTGTTTCCAGTTAAATAAGCTTTCCTTGAATGCCAAGAAGTCAAATTTCATAATTTTCAGAAATAAAAACAAAAGTTATTCCAAGCAGAATTCAAAACTTCTCATTAATAATACTGAAATAAAACAGGTGTCTTCTTCAAAATTTCTTGGTGTTTTAGTTGATGAAAATGTATCATGGAAAAACCATATTGATTATGTGTGTAACAAAATTATGAAGTCTTATGGCATTATCAGAAGGATTTCATCACTGGTAAATCGCTCCTGTCTTCTGTCACTATATTATAGTCTGATATATCCTTATTTATCATATTGCAATATTGTTTGGGCCAGTACATATCCTTATTCTCTTCAGAAAATCCTGCTAATTCAAAAGAAATTTCTTAGACTGGCTACGTCATCAAATCGTTTTGAGCCATCTCTCTGTTCAGGCAACTAAACATATTGTCAATCTTCGATATAAACGTATATCAGACTACTGTTTTTATGTATAAATGTATGCACCAAGAATTATTTTTACCTACTGTCTTCTATAATTTCTTTGTACTGAACTCTAATGTTCACTCATATCCAACCAGACAATCACATAACATTCACCTTCCATTTTCCCGCACAAATTTAGGTCAATTTAACATTAGGTATAGAGGTCCATCCTTATGGAATTCCACCCCCCCTTCAATCAGAACCTGTCAATCATTGCCTATTCTTAAATCAAGAATGAAAAAAACCCTGTTAAATCAATAACATCTCTTATCTGCATACATGTTTTTATCTCTTCTTCTTTACTTTCTTTTCTTTCTTTTTGTTCGTTAAATTTTAATTTTATTTCATACTTACTGATTTTATTTCTACTTATGATGTTATGCAAGTAGAGGCCTCGTATAGGCCCTTGCGGGTCTCCTGCCTCTACTTTGCACATTTATTGTCGTGTTGATAACTATCAGTATTTTTGTATGTTTGAATATGTGCTAAAAAAAAAAAAAAAAAATATCACATCAAACGCTCCTGCATTTCACCACATGACGAAATGTGCACATACAGCGGACAGAAACAGAAAGGAAGAAACTCCAGGGAGAAACAAACATAAGAGAGGATTGTTCTAAATAAGAGGAGAGAGAAGAAAAGTGATTGCTATGCTATTTTGTCTGTTAACAATACAAGAACTACTAGAACAGCCATAAGCGGTCATCAACACACCCACAGGTGTATAGCTAGCACTTTTCGAATAGCGGCGCTTTTGTAGTGCTTCTATTGATTTTATGATCTTATTGATTTTATTTTCTTATATTTTTACTCTCTTATTCGTTTTTACTTCTTTATTGTGTTGCTGTAGCCTACTGCCAGCACTTCTCCCGTTAGATTATCCCGTTACTGAAAAAATAACGGCGTTATCTAACGCCGTTCTTTTAAACGGCGTTATTCCAAACACTGCATTCAACATTGCACAAATCCAGAGAAGAGAGAACCTGTGTCAGCATGATTGCACAAGCTCTATTGCACAATTGTATAGCTCAAGCATTCCTGAATTAGAAAAATAAAATAATAACCAATAAAATAGTGAAACCCACAAAATCGTTCAATCCAATAGTTCCAGTTAGTGCTATAGTGTACGTAAACATAAAGAGGATTCAATCAATGTTACCGCATTTAGGTAAAATAATAACCAAACTGTTTCCGTCGTTACAACGCCGTTATCGTTGCTGAACGCTAAATGCGGTGCGTTACTATGAAATGATTGAGTAAACTACCCGTAGCCTACACTAGTGTTGTCAAGTGAGGAGACCGGGTGGGTTAACATAACGAGATAAACGATTATGATTGGCTAAGGCAGAGTCATGTGTTTCATGGTAGCCAATCGGAGCCAGTGTTACACACGAGCCAGGAGTCAGGACACGGGCGACACACACACACACACACACACACACACACACACACACACACACACACACACACACACACACACACACACACACACACACACACACACACACACACACACACACACACACAGACACAGACACACCAAACAGATTCGAGGAAGCAGCAGAAATGGCGAGTCCGGAGTAGAGAGCTGCGCGGGCCTGAAATTTCGGCCCGAGCCGCCCCCGGCCTGTGACATGCAGACCCGTGCCCGATCCAGCCCGTTGCGAGGCCCGAAGCCAATATTATGATATAATGACACATCTCTCTCCCTCTCTGTTCCGCGTGCTGCATCGCCGCGCGGCCGCGTCCTGCGCAGCCTCTCTCTGTCTGTCTCTCTATTTGACTCTCTCTCTCTCTCTCTGTGTTCGGGGGCTGTCCGCTCGCTGTACATGGACAGACACGGCACAAACGGCTTGTTTCTCTCTCTATCTCTCTTCGGGAGCTGTCTACAGCTACTAACGTCATGTGAGGGTCTGTGTGTGGCTGGGGGAGTGTCTGTGCACTCCTCTTTGTCTGACTGTGCTCCGCTGTGTAAAATCAAGCGAGTACGCTAATACAACATTATTTAATTGAATTATTGAAACGGCCCGACCCCGGACCTATTAATTAAAAATAAATAAAAAAACAAGCCCGGCCTCGGCCCGTTTTGGTCGGCCCGAGGGGCCCGTGAGGGTACCCTCAGGTTTGCAGCAATCCATGAAAATTTGGCATTTTCAAGGTGGAGATAACGCAAATAGTTACTTTCCCTGGTAACTAGTTACTTTTATTATAGAGTAATTCAGTTACTAACTCAGTTACTTTTTGGAACAAGTAGTGAGTAACTATAACTAATTACTTTTTCAAAGTAACGTTCCCAACACTGGTTGAATGTCCCTGTCTGTCTCTGTTATTGACGTTTGTAACGCTATGTGCACTTTAATGCCCAAGACAAATTTCCCTCCGGGGACAATAAAGCATATCTCATCTCATCATCTCAACTCTATAACCTGTCATAAATACCCAATTGAGAGATTAATGCATTTATTGTGTTAAAATATCTTTGAAAAAGACACCAAAATGTGAAAAGATGACCGCCTGTGGCTGTTCTAGGTAAAAAAATAAACAGATTTTATTTGCCTTTTGTCTCATTCATATATATATATATATATAAACAAAAAAAACATTTTAAATAAAAATACAAACACTTTTGGGAAAAGTCGGGTACCACACAAACATTGTATTTTTTAATTCAACAAAGTTATTGCACATATAAATTTCAAAAAAGTTTTAAATGACTGCCGTGGCTGTTCTAGTGTTAAAGCTGCATTCAGCGATGTTTTTGTGTTAAAATAAGTGTTAAATAGCTTTATATTCTAACAGCAATCACTGAAATAGAGTGTTTGGTCAGTGACTTGAAACCCCCAACCCCCCACTGTCCTCTATCTCTCTCCTGTAGTCCTGCAGGCAGGGCGGACGTATCTCCGCAACCGTAACTCGTAGAGACTCGCGAATTGTGGCATTGGATTCGGGGTGAAAAAATACATATAGTCCTTTAAATGGCATCGCGATTGGACCTTCTGTTTCTCAGAAAATGTCAACTTTTCTCTGATTGGATCAAAATTGGCGCCGACCTCAAACTATCCAATCCAATATACCGTATATAACTAGAACTACAACAGCCATAAGCAGTCATCAACTCTATAATATATATATATATTCTGTCTGTATCAAGCAAAAAGAGTGCAGTAAAATGTACAGGTATGGTTTCGCTTAATAATTGTGATCTCAATTCTAAGCAAGAAAATCG
This sequence comes from Poromitra crassiceps, assembly GCF_964638095.1. NCBI lineage: Eukaryota > Metazoa > Chordata > Actinopteri > Beryciformes > Melamphaidae > Poromitra > Poromitra crassiceps. Next base: position 38,327,985 of record NC_139624.1, read on the forward strand.
AGATTCTCATTTTATCCATAATCGTGCAGCCCTAAGGTGCACATACCTATACCTAAACAGGTGTGTGCGAACACGCACACACACACGCACAGCACACGCACACACACACACACACACACACACACACACACACACACACACACACACACACACACACCACACACACACACTTAGGCACTTGCCATAGGCCAAAGGGAGTTCACCATGGCAACAGGAGAGTGGGGCTGCTGGGCAGCAGGATGTGGTCTCCAGCTGACACAGGTGTGTGAACAGATAGCACTTGCAGGCACACGCACACACGCGCGTGCACACACACACACACATTCTCTGTCTCATACACATACACATACACACATAATGTATCGACACACATGTGGAAAAGATGGTATATAGAGTGCTACTACAACCAATACAGTATGAACCCACATTTGAACAGTGTCGTGGCAGATACAAGCCCACTGCTCTATGTTGTTTGTCTCAAGCTTCCAGCGGCCTCATCCACCATGGATATGTTTAAAAAAGAACAGGGGATTTTGGACTGGGTGGTGAGTGTGCTAACTTACTTGGTAACAGGGCCCGGTATAGCGATCCAATCGCTCGTTTTCGGCCAGCACATCCCATAGGATCCGCCGACTTCCTCCTCTGTGATCATTTGGCAGGTCAGTTGTAGACATAATAAGACACGGACAAAACTTGAAACAAAACTCTTGTTACAGAAATGGGGAAACTTCTATTGTCCATATCACAGCATTTAGCCAGACACCATCTTGCTGAGAGAGACCAAGAGCTTATAGTCACAAAAATGGCTCCCAGCCATGCACTCTCATCTGTGTGACCTACACACAAAATACAGAATACTATACACAAAATAATACATCATGCTTATTTGACTCGTTCTACTGTGAAAATGTGTTATGTCCATTACAGGCTATCATAAGCTGGACCAGAGACCTGTAGATGCTGTTGGAATTCTTTGATCGCTGGTAGAAGTCAATAAAAGTAATGCTCCCTTAAAGCTTTAAAATGGATACAGCACATACTTTTATGGAGTTGTGTGTATGGAAGTATTGGGTTTGTATGATTCTCAGGTTCACTCAGATCACACTAACACATACAGTCAGCAGGTTATTCTCAGGTTCACTCAGATCACACTAACACACATACCGTCAGCAGGTTGTTCTCAGGTTCACTCAGATCGCACTAACATACATACAGTCAGCAGGTTGTTCTCAGGTTCACTCAGATCACACTAACATACATACAGTCAGCAGGTTGTTCTCAGGTTCACTCAGATCACACTAACATACATACAGTCAGCAGGTTGTTCTCAGGTTCACTCAGATCACACTAACATACATACAGTCAGCAGGTTGTTCTCAGGTTCACTCAGATCACACTAACATACATACAGTCAGCAGGTTGTTCTCAGGTTCACTCAGATCACACTAACATACATACCGTCAGCAGGTTGCTCTCAGGTTCACTCAGATCGCACTAACATACATACAGTCAGCAGGTTGTTCTCAGGTTCACTCAGATCGCACTAACATACATACCGTCAGCAGGTTGTTCTCAGGTTCACTCAGATCGCACTAACATACATACAGTCAGCAGATTATTCTCAGGTTCACTCAGATCACACTAACATACATACAGTCAGCAGGTTGTTCTCAGGTTCACTCAGATCACACTAACATACATACCGTCAGCAGGTTGTTCTCAGGTTCACTCAGATCGCACTAACATACATACAGTCAGCAGGTTGTTCTCAGGTTCACTCAGATCGCACTAACATACATACAGTCAGCAGGTTGTTCTCAGGTTCACTCAGATCACACTAACATACATACAGTCAGCAGGTTGTTCTCAGGTTCACTCAGATCACACTAACATACATACCGTCAGCAGGTTGTTCTCAGGTTCACTCAGATCACACTAACATACATACAGTCAGCAGGTTGTTCTCAGGTTCACTCAGATCGCACTAACATACATACAGTCAGCAGGTTGTTCTCAGGTTCACTCAGATCGCACTAACATACATACAGTCAGCAGGTTGTTCTCAGGTTCACTCAGATCACACTAACATACATACCGTCAGCAGGTTGTTCTCAGGTTCACTCAGATCGCACTAACATACATACAGTCAGCAGGTTGTTCTCAGGTTCACTCAGATCACACTAACATACATACAGTCAGCAGGTTGTTCTCAGGTTCACTCAGATCGCACTAACATACATACAGTCAGCAGGTTGTTCTCAGGTTCACTCAGAACATACATACAGTCAGCAGGTTGTTCTCAGGTTCACTCAGATCACACTAACATACATACAGTCAGCAGGTTGTTCTCAGGTTCACTCAGATCACACTAACATACATACCGTCAGCAGGTTGTTCTCAGGTTCACTCAGATCGCACTAACATACATACAGTCAGCAGGTTGTTCTCAGGTTCACTCAGATCACACTAACATACATACAGTCAGCAGGTTGTTCTCAGGTTCACTCAGATCACACTAACATACATACCGTCAGCAGGTTGTTCTCAGGTTCACTCAGATCGCACTAACATACATACAGTCAGCAGGTTATTCTCAGGTTCACTCAGATCGCACTAACATACATACAGTCAGCAGGTTATTCTCAGGTTCACTCAGATCGCACTAACACACATACAGTCAGCAGGTTATTCTCAGGTTCACTCAGATCACACTAACATACATACAGTCAGCAGGTTGTTCTCAGGTTCACTCAGATCGCACTAACATACATACAGTCAGCAGGTTATTCTCAGGTTCACTCAGATCGCACTAACACACATACAGTCAGCAGGTTGTTCTCAGGTTCACTCAAATCGCACTAACATACATACAGTCAGCAGGTTGTTCTCAGGTTCACTCAGATCGCACTAACATACATACAGTCAGCAGGTTATTCTCAGGTTCACTCAGATCGCACTAGCACCAGTGGCGCCGGAACGAGTTTGCAATTAGGGGGACTTTTTTTTTTTTTTTTTCCGCCGCCTGCCGGCAAGAAACATTTCCGTTTTTTTGGGACGTTTGGATGATTTTTAGCCATATTTAGAGGAATATCTCATTTTAAATTAACATTAGGATTATACTGTAGTGATGTCATTATTCAGTATTTTCTCCTTTTCTCACTCACTTGGTGACCTGCTCTCCCTTTAGGTCATTTTACAATTACACTACAACAGACAGCAACACAGGCAGAAACACTGAACTTATTATTATTATTATCACTTCGAAACACAATGCAAAACTTGTCGTTAGTGTGAAGATTGGGAAACAGCTTGTGAGGAAGTTCATATCCTATCTATAAATTCACGACTTAAATTGATACAATACAAATGGTTAATGCGGATGTATGTGACCCCAGTGGATCTAAATCGATATAACAAAAACATACCTGACATATGTACAAAATGTGCAGAGGAAAGAGGAACTCTCTTTCATTGCATTTGGCAATGTAGAAAAATTCAGCTATTCTGGGAAGAGGTAAGAAGTATGATCGAGGAGATTATTTCAAAACCAGTTTTTTTGGACCCCAAGCATTTTCTGCTAGGTTTATACCCAGAGAATGGGGGCAAAAAACCAGCACTCAAAATAATTCCTTTTGGGTTGTTTTATTTACCTTCAAGCAAGTTGACAATGACAATGAACGTTTCGGCGTGGAGCCTTCCTCAGCATTGTGCTGACAGAAGACGGACATGACGTATAAATAGTGTCAAACCGGAAGTACAATCAATTACATTATCAAGTACTAGGAAATATCTCACAACATAAAATAACAATGAATATAATATCAAAAACATCAGAGAATATCAAAAAAGAGATAAAGGTACAATTTTAAACAGTATACTTGTATATAAGTCTGTATATATTACACAGCAGGAATGCAATAATGTTTTGCAGACGAGAAGAATGAGGCTGGATGGCCACACTTGTGTTAAATAAGCACAGATGAAAAGTCAACATATTAGAATAACAAAAATCAGTAAGAAAATATTAAAATAGAATTAGAAAAATACATAATAAAATGCATATAAGTGAATGCATCGGATAGAGATACTGCAGGTCCACACATGACGCTCCCACACTGCCTTACAGTGCAAGAGCATCATGCGTGAACCCACAGCACATCCACCCGACGCACCCCCTAAAGAAAACAACCTAGCAAAAGTTCTTCATTCAAGCCCTTGGGGTGTTCTGTCTGTAAGGTATGTATCCAAAATGCCTCTCTTTGTAACAAGGCCTTGTCTCTGTCACCCCCCCTCTTCAGTGGACTGACCTGTTCTATACCCTGGAACCTGAGGGAACACACGTCGTGACCAAACTCATTAAAATGCCTGGCGACAGAGGATTTTATATCTCTGTTTCTAATGCTACTCTTGTGTTCTGAAATGCGAGTTTTCAACTCTCTGATAGTTTTTCCAATGTATACTAGCCCACATGGACACTTCAATAGATACACAACAAATTTAGTTTTACACGAGATCCTACTCTTAATTGAGTACTTTCTTCCAGAGTGAGGATGGAAGAATGTCTCTCCTCTGATCATAGCATTGCATTGAATACAGTTAAAGCAAGGAAAATTACCATTCTGTACATCAGACAAAAAATGGGAGGGGCCAGGGGGGCGTGTGTAGCAGTCAGCTCTAACGATCATATCTCGTACATTTCTTGCCCGTTTTTGAGCAAACAAGGGAGGCTCGCCAAATAAATGGCCCACTTGGGGGTCACTTTGTAAGATATTCCAGTGACTTAAAACACATTTTTTTATTTCCTGAGAAGCAGGTGAAAAAGTAGCAGCACACACTATTCTAGACCCTCGGGCAGGGGTGGACTTCGGGACCAACAGGTCCTCACGTTTCAACCCCCTAACTCTCTGTAGGCTGTTCTCAAGGATTGTGTTGTTAAAACCTTTTACCCTGAACCTTGTACATAGTTCAGCAGCCTGCTCTTCAAACATGTGGTCAGAACTGCAAATCCTCCCTACGTTCATTGTCATTGTCAACTTGCTTGAAGGTAAATAAAACAACCCAAAAGGAATTATTTTGAGTGCTGGTTTTTTGCCCCTCTCTTATTATTTTTTGAGCCGTGCACCGTAACTTTTTGAAACTTTTGAGAGTGCTCACCAGTCGTGACTTCTAGTCACTGACTATTTGGACAATTATATTTTTGGGTGACGCACCTCTACCTACCTTCTACCTGCCTGAAACGGACAAAGATGGCGTCGTACCAGGAAATAGACGGCCTAACAGATGAAAGAGCTGCTACTCGGGCCTTCTCGGATTCCGACTCCGATGGTATTTTAAATTTATTTCCAATCGTGTCTACTGCACTGTCTTCCGATGTCCTTGCTTCTGACAATGTGGCCTCACTAGCCAGACGCTACGAGTTTCTACTAAAGAAAGAGACCCGTTCCAGCCTCCACGGCTCCACACTCTCGCAGTACTGGCGTAACAAACGCATACCGAGAGGGCTACGCATGAACAAAGAACCAGCGCTTGGAAGAGACAACAGCGAGTTTTGCCAACAATGGTGTGAAATTCTCAACAAATGTTCCTTTGACCTCATGCTCCTTGTCATTAAGCATGTTGACGCTGAACTGTCCACAACCAGAAAAGAGATCATGGATCTGAAGAAAGAGATGACCAACAAGATCGACGTGCAACAGCTCAAAGAGATTGAAACAACATGTATGACTTTGAAAGACACATATGAGAAGCAGGTCATGGAAGTGAAGCTTAACAAATATCGCAGAGACACCCTTGACTATAAGAACAAACGTGTCTATTCCTGGTTGTCATCAGACGGCTCAGGTTCTTATCAGAGATACCGACGCAGACGAGAAGAACACACAGCTTACAACGGGCTGTCCACGGAGGATTCGGGGAGCGACGGGCCAATGAGGGGCTCCAGACGGGAGCCTTTTTTAGGCGTACCCCCACAACGCAGGTACCAGACCAGAATATGGGCCTCAAACGCCGCCCAACCCGAAGAGGAGGCAAGCGACACCGCCAGCACCGGCAGAGGGAGAGGGAATCGGCGGCAGAGGGCGAAAACGTGATCAACCTATCCAGCAGGTCCCTGTCTCCACAAGAAGCATCCATCCTCTCAAAAGGTTTATCCTTTATTCCCTCTGCTAAAGCTGATTCTTTTAGAACTAGGATTGAAATGTTTAAATTTTTGAGAAACATTAAACTACGTGCTTTCTTTGATAAGGGAGCCCCCCACTCACGTCCTTGTTTGAATCCTTCACAGACTGTTCCTATTTCCACGTCTGAACCAGGCCTGAGGGCTAAAAGTACTTTTGTTCCGCCTGCCCTGAACCCCTCCGTGGCCACCTTTTGCCGACTGGTTGAAGAGGATGTAGCTACAAAGGTACACTTGTACAAAAATAAAATGAGACTCTATTCTAATATAGAGTTGCAAGAAAAGAAAGCATTACGTGCACTTTCTATTGATTCGACTATTGTTATAAAACATGCCGACAAAGGGGGCGCTGTTGTCATCCAGACTAAAGAAGCGTACACAACAGAGATCTTGAGACAACTTGGTAATACAGATTTTTATACTCCCCTAATGGGTGACCCCACACTTAAATTTTTTCAGAATGTTGAGCATTTTCTTAGTACAGCCCTTGCTAATTCTCTTATCAGCCAAAACGAATTCAAATTCTTGTTACAGAAGCACCCTGTGCGACCTGTGTTCTATACTTTACCTAAAATCCATAAGAGCTGTGTTGAGCCAGTGCCTGGTAGGCCTATTGTGGCTGGCACACAATCTCTTACTGAGCCTATTTCTCAATATCTTGACAGACACATTAAAGTGTTGGTATCTGATCTTCCTTCTTATTTGAAAGACACCACTGACTTTTTGAATAGGTTAGGTGCTGTACAGCTCACTGATGAGAATGTATTCTTATGTACCATGGATGTCAACAGTCTATACACTAATGTTCCTCATGTGGAGGGCTTACAAGCTCTAACACATTTTTTGAATAGAAGATCGACGCTTCAGCCCCCGACTGACTTTTTGGTTGATTTGTCAAGATTGATCCTTAATAGCAATTATTTTAAATTTGAGAATTCTTATTATCTTCAATGCCAGGGAGTTTCTATGGGTAGTCCATGTTCCCCTAATTATGCAAACCTCTTTATGGGAAAGTTTGAAGAAGACTTTGTATATAATAACAACCCCTTCTCCATTTTTTTGAAGTGTTGGTTCAGATATATTGATGATGTATTTTTTCTGTTTTCTGGGACACACTCTCAACTAGAGGAGTTCAATATTTATATTAATTCCAGACTACCATCTATTAAATTCTCTCTAGAATACAGTGAAGACACTGTCTCCTTCCTTGATGTTTCTGTAAACAAATCTGAACAACTACTGACAAAGGTGTATAGAAAACAGACAGACAGGAATAGTTTCTTGGACTACTCTAGCTATCATCCCCCCAGCCTCAAAAGAGGTTTGCCATACAGTCAACTTTTGAGGATTAGGAGGATTTGCAGTTCTGACCACATGTTTGAAGAGCAGGCTGCTGAACTATGTACAAGGTTCAGGGTAAAAGGTTTTAACAACACAATCCTTGAGAACAGCCTACAGAGAGTTAGGGGGTTGAAACGTGAGGACCTGTTGGTCCCGAAGTCCACCCCTGCCCGAGGGTCTAGAATAGTGTGTGCTGCTACTTTTTCACCTGCTTCTCAGGAAATAAAAAAATGTGTTTTAAGTCACTGGAATATCTTACAAAGTGACCCCCAAGTGGGCCATTTATTTGGCGAGCCTCCCTTGTTTGCTCAAAAACGGGCAAGAAATGTACGAGATATGATCGTTAGAGCTGACTGCTACACACGCCCCCCTGGCCCCTCCCATTTTTTGTCTGATGTACAGAATGGTAATTTTCCTTGCTTTAACTGTATTCAATGCAATGCTATGATCAGAGGAGAGACATTCTTCCATCCTCACTCTGGAAGAAAGTACTCAATTAAGAGTAGGATCTCGTGTAAAACTAAATTTGTTGTGTATCTATTGAAGTGTCCATGTGGGCTAGTATACATTGGAAAAACTACCAGAGAGTTGAAAACTCGCATTTCAGAACACAAGAGTAGCATTAGAAACAGAGATATAAAATCCTCTGTCGCCAGGCATTTTAATGAGTTTGGTCACGACGTGTGTTCCCTCAGGTTCCAGGGTATAGAACAGGTCAGTCCACTGAAGAGGGGGGGTGACAGAGACAAGGCCTTGTTATAAAGAGAGGCATTTTGGATACATACCTTACAGACAGAACACCCCAAGGGCTTGAATGAAGAACTTTTGCTAGGTTGTTTTCTTTAGGGGGTGCGTCGGGTGGATGTGCTGTGGGTTCACGCATGATGCTCTTGCACTGTAAGGCAGTGTGGGAGCGTCATGTGTGGACCTGCAGTATCTCTATCCGATGCATTCACTTATATGCATTTTATTATGTATTTTTCTAATTCTATTTTAATATTTTCTTACTGATTTTTGTTATTCTAATATGTTGACTTTTCATCTGTGCTTATTTAACACAAGTGTGGCCATCCAGCCTCATTCTTCTCGTCTGCAAAACATTATTGCATTCCTGCTGTGTAATATATACAGACTTATATACAAGTATACTGTTTAAAATTGTACCTTTATCTCTTTTTTGATATTCTCTGATGTTTTTGATATTATATTCATTGTTATTTTATGTTGTGAGATATTTCCTAGTACTTGATAATGTAATTGATTGTACTTCCGGTTTGACACTATTTATACGTCATGTCCGTCTTCTGTCAGCACAATGCTGAGGAAGGCTCCACGCCGAAACGTTCATTGTCATTGTCAACTTGCTTGAAGGTAAATAAAACAACCCAAAAGGAATTATTTTGAGTGCTGGTTTTTTGCCCCTCTCTTATTATTTTTTGAGCCGTGCACCGTAACTTTTTGAAACTTTTGAGAGTGCTCACCAGTCGTGACTTCTAGTCACTGACTATTTGGACAATTATACCCAGAGAATCACAGTTATAGTAAAAGTGAAATGAAATTTATAGATCTCGGTTTGCTCAATGCCCAAAAATTTATTGCATTGTTGTGGAAAATGGTTCACAGACCAAGCTCAACTCAATGGATTAGACAGATGCTGTCAAACCTTCCACTAGAAAAAATTACTTACATATTGAAAGCTAAACAACATATATTTGAAGATATTTGGATGCCATTCATTATCATTAGTTATGTTGGTAATTTAAATTTAGCAGATGATCAATCATAACTAGGTTTTGTGATGGCAGTGCAGTTCCTGAAGCTAGAATGTCTTTTTGATACCTTGTTTTTATTTATTTTCTTTACCTGTATGACGTTTAATAAAAAAAAAAAGATATGGTTTAAGATTACCTATGTACAAATTGGAGGAGCAGAGGTGTGGTTGTTGGTGTTGTTGTTTTGTCTGTATGTATTGTAAAGATAACAAATTGTAAATAAAAACATTTTGGAAAAAAAAATGCGTCAGTGAGTGCAGTACAAAGTCCAGGTCTGTCTGTCTCTCAGGTGTAATAATCCTCTCACAACGATCACGGCTTTAACAAGTGTCACAGGCTGTGTAAACAGTGTAAAGTGGGCTCTCCGTAACTTGATCCCCGGGTCTGTCTGTCTCAGGTGTAATAATCCCACAACGATCACGGCTTTAACAAGCATCACAGGCTGGGTAAACAGTGTAAAGTGGGCTCTAAGCGTCAGGGGCAGTTGCCCCCTCAGACTTTGGAAAAAAAAAAGTTTTAGGGGGACCAAATTTTAAGGGGGACAAAATGTCCCCATGTCCCCCTACTTCCGGCACCCCTGACTCAGCAGGTTATTCTCAGGTTCACTCAGATCGCACTAACACACATAGGGCTCTATCTTCCCCCTGGCCTTAAATGACCATTTATGGCCTGGCGCATCGCTATAGTGGGCGTGGTCAAGATTCAAGATTCATTTATTTGTCACTCTCTTACTTGCATACATAAAAAGCGAAATGGTGTTCCCCCCAGCCGTAGCAGTAACACACAGAGAAGACAACAATCAAGAATATAGGCTAAACGAATCACTAAAAATACTAATAAGAAAAACCCTGCTAAGAACAAGTAACATAAAATAAATAAAATCAAGACGGTCAACAGCAGCCAGCATATTAAAATGCTTGTTAAAGTGAGGTCACATCTAGTAGCTAGCATAGCAGCACAGTATGTTAAAGTGCTAATGAAAGTGTTAAAGCCTAGTTTAGTGCACAGAATGTTAAAGTGCGTTCAAGTCCATTTTAGCAGTGTTAAAGTGCAATTCAAGGCCTATGGCAAGTCTCCACACTTGACAGACAGGGGGGTTAAATCAGTGTGTGCATGTGTGCGTGAGGGGGGGGGGCTGGGCGTGGCACGGGGAGAGGGCACAGTCCATTTGCGGTCAGGCGCATTCCCTAATTTTTCCTCGGCGCTAAAGCCGGTGCTAACGATTTAACCACGCCTTTTTAAGCATAGAATTATTCACATGTATTGGATTGTCGGTCTCCAGTAAACCAATCACATTCTTCCCTTCCAAGGTCCCGATCCACCGAGATACTCCAGTCCGGTAACTCCGGTTGGGGCTGCATGCTGTCATCTCTTCATGCCAATTTGGATATCTCAGCGCATCACAGATCATAGCCTGAATAAAACTATTCAACCTGCAGGCAAATACAGATCTGTTCAGCAGGGCTGATGGTCTCCCGGTACAATATAGAACGTTAACTATCGGTGACATTCCTGATACCATCCACTTCCATGATCTTTATATGTTGTAAATACATAACTTTCACAATAGTGAACAAGCTCCCCCACTCGGCTCATTCAGGGCAGGCTGTTTTATAACTTGTAGGCTACCTGCTGCTCCTGCACATCACAGCACAGGCTAAATGATGCGACATAAATATAGCCTACATTATGTTCAAGATTCAAGATTTTTATTTTTATTGTCACTCCGTAGTACAAGTATCACGTGTGAAATTCTTGTGCTGTGGACACAACAAGCAATAAGGCAGTATAGTGATAAGACAAGTCAGAGACAGTGGCATATTCACTGCACATAGGTGCACATGTCATGTGCATACTTTAGACGTGCTTAAACATTTTAAATTCGACGTATTTGACGTACAGGTGCAAATAGCATATACCTAATTAAACATACAATTAAACATTAGACATACATAATGGTAGCAGCTACAGTACGGTACAGTACAGCTACTACACTATTTGTGTATGTTAAGGAGTCTCGTGGCCTGCGGGAAGAAACTGTCCCTCATGTCATGGCATAAATGTGTTTTTATTGAAAAAGTACGTGTCAAGTAAGCTAAGTCTTGTTGGAGCGGACATCACAGTAGCCTACAACCGTGTTACGGTTGTCACTCGACTATACCACGTTGTATTTGCGACGGATAGCCTATACGGCCTGGATTACATGTACTGTATGTTTCACATAGGGTTGTGTTTTGATTTTTATGTTTTATTTTGTCCAATATTGAAATGTTCTAGAATTGCATGTTGTGTTAACATAAATATTAATTATATCTACCACTTAGCCTTAGGCTGATTTGGTTGCTTTTTCTTGTCAAAATGTATTAAGCTTCAATGCATGCTGGGAGAGATGCACATGTGTGTCTGTGTGTGGCTGGGAGATGAGCGGCACACTGATTAAGGCCTGGTTTTGAAAAGCGCTAACCGCAAAATTAACACCAGTTGGGAAGATCGCTTTAGGCTGGTATTTAAGGCCGAAACACCCATTCTGGCCTATTCTGTCACTGCGCCACGCCTCTTCAGCGTAAAGCGCATTTCGAGGCGTAAAAACATGACGCTATCTTCCCGAGTCATGCATGGGTAGGCAGGTGCAAAGCATGTTTTTTTGCGTTTAACGCCAGCAGGGCCGTAGCCAGGGTTCCGAAATAGGGGAGGTCCAGCAAGGGGAGGCGGATTCGGCGGCGCCCGCCGAAAAGAAATTGAGTTTTTTTTTCCCCTTTTTATGCCATATTTAGAGTAATATATCATTTTAAATCAACATTAGGATTATACTGTTGTGATGTCATTATTCAGTATATTCTCTTTCATGTCACCACCTGCTCAGCTCTCCTGTCAACATAATTGTAACTAACAAACACAAACTGTTTTAGCCAAATTCATATCAAAATGACACCTACAAACACAGGTACACAACCCAAGCCGTACACAACACACAAAGTCATCATCGATAATAAAAAAAACATACAGAGGGACATTTATTTATTCCTGATAGGAACGATTGAAAAATAAAATAAAATATATTATGTTGTTTTTACCTTTACACCACCTCTTTTTGTTACTTATTGGGTCATGAAACTGAAACCATGCATATAGCCACCTGCATACCTGACTTCGGGAGCTTGGCAATTGGCATCATGCATGATTAGCCAGTAGCATCCCAACGTGTCACACAGGTAACATTACTTAAGAGACAGACTAAACACTTACTTTCTTGGTTGTTGCTAAAAAATCTGTCAGTGTCACTCACTGTCTGTCGTTCACTCGCTCACTGTCTCGCAGCTCGCTCACCTTCAATTATCTCGCCAGGCAGACAGACAGTCATCACTCACCACCAGGGGCGGACTGGGATCATAATTCAGGCCGGGCATTAGATACCAAGCAGGCCAGGCCGATACGGGCCGACGCGCGTGAAAAAATTTGGGGCGTTTGAAGCTCAATTTGGGCCGTTTGAAGCCCAATTTGGGCCGTATGAAGCCAGATTTGAGCCGTTTGAAGCCCTATTTGGGTCGTTTAATGCCAGATTTGGGCCTTTTGAAGCCTGATTTGGGCCGTTTGAAGCCCAATTTGGGCCAAGTCCAATTTTACAATGAGATGCACCCACTTTAAACCTGAATAAAGTAATAAAACCACTAGTAAACCAGTAGGCGGCGCCTGGCCTGCTGTTCAGTGAGTGGCCTGGCCTGGCCTGCAAAAAAAAAAAAAAAAAAAAAAATTTTTTTTTTTTTTTTTTTTTTGGCAGGCTGAAATATTAGGGGAGGTCCGGACCTCCCCGTCCTCATAGCTAGCTACGGCCCTGAACGCCAGTTTAGTGCCTAAGATCAGGGGGAAGATAGAGCCCATACAGTCAGCAGGTTATTCTCAGGTTCACTCAGATTGCAATAACAGACACAGTAACAGTCACAGTGAGCAGGTTCTCAGGTTCACTCAGATCGTACTAACACACATACAGTCAGCAGGTTGTTCTTGGGGAGCCGACATGCAAAAAAGTATTCTGATGATGCCTTCCTGCCTCTATATTGTAAGTGTGTGAAACTGCACAGACCTTGGGGTCTCATCTATCAAACCTTGCGTAGAATCCCTAATAAGGATTCCTAGGACTGTGTTGAAAAGAATGACTAACCTATCCATGACGGCGCGGACACCTGAACGCAATAGACCCTTCTCACGGGGGCCATTTTGTGTCGAGAAGCCAGGGTAAACACAGGTGCAAGCAAAACACTAATGAGGGTTTCCAACTTCCATGATTGTAATTTGGAAACCCTCATTAGTGTTTTGCTTGCAGCTGTGTTTACCCTGGCTTCTCGACACAAAATGGCCCCCGTGAGAAGGGTCTATTCCCCGTTACCAAGAGCTGCCACAGTGATTATGCACAGAGATCTGCCCCATATCCCATCCCCTGCATGCTCAAATCCAACCAATGGTCAATGCAAATCACAACATGAAGTTACAGCGCATATAAACAAGCCTGATTATCAATTCAAAAGAAAATGAGAGTGGCAATGTTGCTGGCTGCGGTGAATGCAGTGAGCACAACAGAGGAAATAAAGGAATAAAACTGGTCCGATTTAAAGATGGAGGGGAAAAAAGGGGGATTTGGTGCAATAATTAGAATGTCATGTATATTATAACATTGCACCTGAAACAAGTATTACTCACTGAATTGACTTCAGTCAGCAGCGCCGAGGCACACCGCTGCGGGGCGTGTGCCTTTCATCCCCTCATCTCGCCGCTGTGCCAAATGTGCACACACACAGGCAGCCTGTCACCATGGATTCTCTACTTAATTCTAACTGATTTCTGCCATTAAAAATTATTTATGTGTGTCAATTATGTTCTTATCACCATTCAATCAAAGAGTACAACTTGAAGTGTAAATGTCGCATTTTGGCAATCACATCCCATCGCGATCACGTCTATAACACCAACATGTTATTTGATAGCCTATTGTAGCCTAGATTTCTTTCTTCTTTTTATTCCATTGACATTATCATGCAGTTTTGAGGATAAAGCAGCATCTCCCTATATGCTAAGTCCAAGAACACAGGAAAGGTACAATGAAAGCAATAATAGCCTATGACGGGTTTGTTTATCTTGCCTTTTATTGGGCCTATATGATTTAATTTAATTTAGACTATATATTTGTATCATATTTTATTTTTAATAGGCTTATTGTAGATCATAATTAGGCCTACAACTTTCACCTAATCATTTTCACTTTGATAGGCATGGCTTATCAGCATGTGTTGTCTATAGAGAGCCGCAGTAACGAGTCCGGAAATCATCGATGCTAACAGCCCTGGTTCTTCACAGTTTTCGCCTATGGGAGTTTTGAATGGGTTTTTGGCGCGATGCTTCTAATAATCTCTCTGGGCAACGCTGGCTTAATCAAACGCGAATCTTCACACACGAGGACCACTTTTACGAGTTTTGAAGCTTTTACTTGCCGTTAAAAGGACGGCTAGCTAGCAAACGGCTAAATGAGACTACACTTTTGAGTCGATGGGGATATATACGTCAATAACGTCACCACTTCAAAGGGCGAACACGGAAATTCTCTTTCCCTCACCTGGTTCAGCCCGTTCAGCCCGGGGTAATCAGCAGAGATGGGAAAAGTACTGACATTCTGTACTTGAGTAGAAGTACAGTTACTTGTGTAAAAAATGACTCTGGTAAAAGTAGAAGTACTGATTAAATTATTTTACTCAAGTAAAAGTAAAAAAGTACAGGCTCTGAAATGTACCCAACGAGTAAAAGTATTTTTACCGTATCTTTCTGAATGACTGAACCTCACATCATAGAATATAATTTGAGGATAAAAGATCCCCTACAAATGTTTTACACATCTTAAAACTCTACTTTAAATAGTGTGCTATGTTTTTTCCACACAAAAACCCCCCCATTAAAATCATATCTAGTCCTCCCTCATTAATATTTCCATGATATATGAATGTGCAAGTTGGACAAGTTTAACTGCTGGATACAAGTGTCCCTTACAAAGTGCTGTGTCAGATATGGTAATGGTATATATATACAATATGTGATGTAGTTTATATATATTCTACACATCTGTAATGATATGTAGGTATATTTCTGATGTATGCAATACCTTGAAAGGTACAGTATGTATGTATGTATGTAATATCCAAAACTGTACCGTTTGTACAGAATGTATTTTTTACACAGAATGTAAATTTAGTATGTGATTGAAACTATGCAAATTGTTTGAAGTCTTGAAACTATGCAAGTTGTTTGACCCCAGGAAGAATAGCTGCAGCTCTGCTGTAGCTAATGGGGATCTTAAATAAAGACAAAGACAATACTCGAGACTGATATGATACTGATACCTAATGGATAAGGAACTGAATGTCCACAGGTTGATCACATTCACAAATTCAAGGTTTATTATTAAGACAGAACTGTCTCTGGTGTTAGACCACCACCATATTCCATATTAGCTGAATGTTGACAGTGCACAAACTGAATGTATGTGTTAGAACAACTCCATACGCTTGGAAACGCCAGATTATTGGCAACTTTGGAAGCAGCAAGATGAAAATCCTCCTCTCCTGGGAGAAGACTCGAGGTGGGAGGAGTGAAGAGGAGCAGGGCACTTTTCCTGTTAAACTTTCCTCAGCTTTCAGCGCCCAGAGCGCTGCGCTAAAAAAACACCACCAGCTTTTAAACGCGATGAAATGCTTCTTGAAAGAGATGCGCGCTAAGCGCGTATTTATAGAGAATGATTTGCAAAAAGACGAGCGCTAATAAGTGCTGGCTGTCTGCACGGCCCCTAATGTTTGCGTGTGTCTCCCCTCAGAGAAAATCCGTGTTTCTCTTCTTTGTGCTTCTTTGTCCACGCCCCGGAGGAGTGCCAAGTCATACTATTGGCGGAGCTGGAATGAGCTTTTATCAGCAGCGCTGGGAAACTCGTCTATTACTGCTCCGTTCTCCCGTTTCTACTCGTTTTTAAATTACATTCTTGTGCATTTAAACAAAAGTAACGAACCTGTTTTGAAAATGTACACAAGTAAAAGTACAGATACTTGTGTTAAAATGTAACGAGTAAAAGTAAAAAGTCGTCAGAAAATTTAATACTCAAGTAAAGTACAGATACTCGAAAAATCTACTTAAGTACAGTAACGAAGTATTTGTACTTCGTTACTTCCCATCTCTGGTAATCAGTGCACACATCAACAACAGTCCAGGTTGATTGCTGGCGTGATGTGGAAGCCTATGCGACAGTGTGTAGTTCTGGATTAGCTTAGCTCGAGCTTTTTACTTCTAGGACTCGCATTTACGCTTCAAAACTCATGAAAGTGGTCCTCATGTGTGAAGATTATCCGACGGAACTCTGGTTCGCGTTTGATTAATCTTGCGTTGCCCAGAGACCTTATTTGAAGCATCGCGGCAAAAACCCATTCAAAAATCCCATAGACAGAAACAGTGTAGAACCAAGTTTGGGACTTCCGCATTCTGCCTACAAAAATACGTCATCCCTGCGGCTCTCTATTGGGCTAATTTTAAGAATGGCTTTAAATCTGTTTCTGCAAATGAACTATTCATATAGAAACAAAGAAATACCGTAAATGACCATTAACAGCCCATTCATGACCACACGGATTTAAATAATTACATTTACAATGACTTGAGGCAGGGAGGTGCACGGGGAAAAACAGACTTTATTGACAGGAGAGATCATTCCAAAAAAGTTTTTTACAACGAAATACAGGCCCATAGGTTAGGCCTACATATCTTTTCCAAACGCGCATTCACTGCAAACAACCATTATCTCCACTAGTCACAACAGAGAAACCGCGCACTTCAGTTGGACAGCGGTCTGGCATTTCGGCTTTGGAAATAATCTGTGTGGGATAAGGTCTGTATGTGTGCACTTCTCAGTGACTTCTCTTCGCCACTAAGCAACTGGGGGCGCTGGATTTAAAGATGGGTCAAGGTTTGCGTAGATTATTTGCATAAATTGTCTTGTTTACTTTTAAAGTCGAACTGAACCCGTTCGTCACGTGCATATGAGTCCGTTTCAGACTGAAAACATAGTTTGTCTAAGATGACAGGTTGAGAGGCGGGTCATAGTATCATGTTGATGATTTTATTTGACAATTCTGGGGACTGGATTAGGCTTTGGCCAATGCTGGCGTGTTCCGCCTCCAAATCGAGTGGGATTCAGTGTGTTGTGGCGCTCCCCTCGGGAAGAGCCTTTTGACGGGAGGAGTGGAGCTCAGCGAGCCGCAGGCAGCCAGCTGCCTTCGTGTTGCCGAGCGTAGAGTGCAGCCCGTCGGCCTGGAATCTCCGAAGTGCAACCCCTGACAACCAAGCTCTCGGATGCGCGCGCCATTATCGCTGCTGTAAATACGATATCCCTGGAATGCGCGTTTTAACGAGCCAGTTACATTTCTTTGCATTCTTAGAGATTATAGTTTTTGTTTTTTGTTCATGTTTCTAACAATTGGCCAAGTTAGTAGTTAGTTTATGGGATAGGAATTCTGCCAGATGACAGGCACTAGGCGCCATTTTCTACTTCATTTGGAAGAGAAAATTATCCTGAAATGAAGATTTGATTGACAGCTGCATGTCGTGATATGATTGGTTGAAATGGGGTAGACATTTGATAGTACTAGGTGACGTCAGCAAACTGTACATTACTGTTATCAATGAAATCTTGAAAAATGAACTTTTGATGTGAAAAAGTGTGAAAAACGAAAGAAATTAGATTGTTGTGATTTTCTTTGCATACATCATTAAATAGGTGCACTGCATACCCAGGTATTTGAACTAAAAGAAAATAAGTCATTTTTGGGTTCAGTTCGACTTTAAACAGTTATGTTGTTTTGTTTTTTACATCTATATGTCTGTGTGGGATTCCTTTGCAAGACGATACTGGGTGGTGAAACACGGATTGGATGGAGTAGATAGTCACTGGTTTTAGTAGGGATTCTAAGCCAGGTTTGAGATGAGACCCCTGGAGAGGCTTTAGGGGCTATAGATGCCCTAGGATAGAGTCAGAGCAAAGCAAAGCAAGATGGCTGAGCAGCAAAAGCCAAACATGGATGAAGAAGTCGAAAATCATGATACATTTGGCTGCCGGTCGAGCTGTATAGAAGGACGGAGGAACAAGGAAAGAAGTAGTCACAGTGACAAGATAACTATATTCCTGTGATAATTTGTATTATAATTGTGATACATTTTGATTGGAAATTGATTTATATAGCACCTTTCAAGACACTCAAAGCGCTTCACAGATCAGGGGAGGGAACTCAACTCCTCCATCACCGACGTGTAGCACCCACCTGGGTGATGCACGGCAGCCAGTTTGCACCAGAACGCTCAGCTATCATGGTGCAGAGTTGAGGACTCAATGTGCCAATTAAGTAAGGAGGGATGATTAGGTGGCCATGATTGAAGGAAGGCCTGTTTGGGAATTTAGCCAGGGCACCGGGGTTACACCCCTACTCTTGCGAAGAGTGCAGATGGGATCTTTAATGACCACAGAGAGTCAGGACCTCGGTTTAACGTCTCATCCGAAGGACGGTGCTCACTTACAGGACTCCCTGTCTCTGCCCCAAGCTTCCCAAGGAAAGCCATGTAATGCAGGAGCCACTGGTGCTGACATTCCATACCATGCGGCCACTTGGAAACATTTACAAATAATGTAGCTACATAATCTGAAATTAGGCTATTTTTACCTTGTTGATGAGGGAAAATATATTCAAAAACAAATACTTTCTCCCACAATATTTCATTTCTAACCACCATTGTCCTAGTCCTTCAATTTCTGTTCAATTTGGCATAAAGAAGAGTATTACTATATATTTTCCTGAGCCCTCGGACAATTCTGTTTCTATTAGTGAACATTCACAACTGTCCCCTGTAGTCAGAGAGGAGAAAGAATGCCAGTATGTCTCATCCCTGTGTCCCTAAGGTCACACCAACATGGAGCTCGGCTGAAAATGAATGAGAAATGATAGTAAAGGTAACTATTAGAGCACCCAGGGCATACACTGTAATACAAGTATATTTTCATCTTTTTGTGGTTATCGCTGCCATAAAATGAAGCTCATCTGGATGGTAAAGCTGCTATGTGTGGTTTGGATAGAAAATGTAACCTCTAAAATGTCAAATTTATTACAGCGATAGAGCTTTACAAGATCAATAAAGTCTTATAAGATAAAAACGGTTTATTGTTTGGCTGTGGCCTTAACCCACCACATTTACAATAGAAGGTTATTGTTTGTACTGTACTGTATTTGTATGTGATTTGAGATTTGCAAGTTCTACATACTGTATCTAGAAGTAGAGAAAATCCCGCAAGACACTAACCTTACTGGTAAACTCTTTATTAGAAGATATGGAAAACAACGTTTCGGTGCTAGACCTTCATCAGGTTTTAAAAGACTGACTCATGTCAGTGAGGTATACAGGCTGGCCACACCCTGAAAATTGCTCAGGTGAGCTTGATTAGGGAACAGTGGGTGTGGCTGCATACTTTCGTTCCTAAGGGTCTTAATGATGAGATGTTACTTAATGTGATGTTGTAATCTACAGTATGGATTGACCTTGCAATTTTCCCTGAGTGATATGTACTCTTATTGTGAATTATTGTTGTTGTTGGCTATAGGCTATAATGTTATATCCAATTTGCAATTTTATCCATGTGATATGTATTGATGGAATTTTTTCTACATGTATACTCTGAAAATGTTATCTTATTTACTGTTAATTATTGTTGTTGTTGTTGTTGGCTGTATGTAGGCTATAATGTTTTCATCTAGCCACACCCACTGTTCCCTAATCAAGCTCACCTGAGCAATTTTCAGGGTGTGGCCAGCCTGTATATATACCTCACTGACATGAGTCAGTCTTTTAAAACCTGATGAAGGTCTAGCACCGAAACATTGTTTTCCCTATCTTCTAATAAAGAGTTTACCAGTAAGGTCAGTGTCTTGCGGGATTTTCTATACTTCTAGTTCATTTTTCCATTCTACGCACCTGATTTAAAGTTTTTAAGGTGTGCAACAGCTCTTTCACAGACTCTACATACTGTATCTGAAAAGCAGGAGTTGTTTCTCCTCAATGAAATCACACTTTACAACAAACATTATTCAGTGTGACTGGACAAGTTTCAAGTTCAGGATCCTGAATGCATCACATATTTGATTCTAGTCTACTATATAAGCTTGGGGAGAGAGGCATCATGTTCACAAATATTGATTGAACTGTCCTTGGTAAGAGGAACAGCATCTGTGAGTTAAATTGAGTGGTGTTCCACCATAATGCAGACGGGGAGATTGGATATGATGATAGAGTGAATCCATTACAGCCACATAATGACTCTGAGACAGAGAGAGAGAGACAGAGAGATGGAGAGAGAATTGGGTCACTGGCTAATTGGACAGAAATACATCAGCCTAGCCCACGTGGACACACACACACACACACACACACACACACACACACACACACACACACACACACACACACACACACACACACACACACAGGATGAATGGATGAACTTTTGCTGGCATGCTCACATGCATGAACAAACATGCATTTAACTGACCAATGTACACTTATTTACATTTGGACACACACACACACACACACACACACACACACACACACACACACACACACACATCATGCAGATGAGCTAAGCTTAAATACACAGACAACACCTCAACACACACATTTACCCCCCCCCCCCACACACACACACACACTCTCTCTCCCTCTCTCACACAAACACACACGCATGCACGCACACGCGCGCACGCACGCGCACACACACACACACACACACACACACACACACACACACACACATACACACACACACACACACACACACACACACACACACACACACACACACACACACATTTGTTGCATTCCCTAGCCAGGTTCTCAACCTTTTTACACCAAGTACCACCTCAGAAATGACTACAGTACCGTATGAAAGTATGAGAGGGAGGGAGCCCTGCGTACCACCAGTGGTATCCATATCGGTTGAGAACCACTGCCCTAGCCCCTTAACCTTCACAACTAAATGACTAACCCTTACCCTAGGCCTAACCCAAACCCAATTCTGACCTAACCCTTAAAACCAAGTATTACTGTAACCTTCAAAGAGCCCATTGAAGGTGTGAGAGAAACTGAGGACCGGCCAAAATATCCTCACTTTCCTAAAATGATCCCACCTCCCAGGTATAAAACTCAAATTGGTTCTCCAGATAATTGTACAAGAACACGCACACACACATGCACGCACACGCGCACACACACACACACACACACGCACACACACACACACACACACACACACACACACACACACACACACACACACACACACACACAGACACACACACACACATGCATGCACACAACCCATGCCCTGCTCTGTCAATAAAAGCTATATATATGCACTCTATAGGGTCACACTGAACACCACTGGACATGAAGGCAGATTAGCATAACTGTTTACATGGTACACCCCATCACAGTGTCAGTGGGGTCACCCAGACCCCACCCAGGGAGTTTCATTATGCATGACCAAGTCTGACAAATGCATACACTCACACACACACACACACACACACATATGCATGCACATGCACACACGATTACTCACCTATCCACGCATGCACAAACACACATGCATGCCATTTCCATGCTCCCACAGTTACACAGCAACACAAGTACAGTAAGTGAAGGTGGCTATAAATAGAGTTTTGCAGACATGATGATGATTCTGAATAAATTGAAGAGAATTCTTCACCCCTCTCTGTTGCAGGGCAGAAAAGGAGTGGTGGGGAGGGGGTGGGGAGAGGAGAGGAGAGATTGTGGATAAGAGAAGTGGAAAGAGGAAAGGAGGAGAGTGGAAGAAAGTAGAGAAGAAGGGAGCTACAAGGTAGGAGGAGGAGGAGGAGGGAGGAAGAAGAAAATATAAGATAGAGAACAGAAGGAGTTAATAGTTATATTCACTTATTTTCAGTGTGAGATCGAGGGATGGAAGGAGATTTGAGAGAAAATAACAGTTGCAGGAAGACAAACAATACCATTGCATTCATTTTGATCATTCATGGTGCTTTGCATTTTGCTGCATCATGCTACACTCAGGCGGCCCAGGAAGGAAGGGAAGGTGGGGAGAGGGAGGGAGGAAGGAAGAGAGGGACAATACAGACACACACACATGCACGCACGTGCGCGCGCGCACACACACACACACACACACACACACACACACTCACGCATATGTGTGCGCACACACGCACACACACACACACACACACACATACACACACACACACTTGAGCCTTGACGTATTTCATCTCTGAGTGTAGAATAGCACAGAGATTTGGGAAAGAGATACCTTGATCCATCAGATTTCTGAGGATTGTAAGATTCTAAGGATTTTTGAGCTATATGTGTGAAATGAGGATCACTGCAAATTACTGTGTGTGCGCCTGTTTCTTCCTTTCTTCAATTCCCTCTCTCTCTCCTTGTTTTCCTATATCTCTCTTTCTCCCTACTTTCCTCCTGCTGTCTCTCCCTCCTGTTTTCTTTTCCTTCCTTCCTTTCCAGCTATTGATTCATCATTTGAGTCGAGACTATTATTTGAAGCGCCTGCATTATAGCAGCAAAACATTGATTTTGCTTCAGCCTCAAATAAAATCGTGATTTAATGATCAAGGAATTTAACAAACATTATTATTATTATTCTTATTCTGTCTATAGACGGTTTTAACTTGACAACAATAACAACCATCACAACCCACCTGGATATCCGGTCTACTTCCTGTATACTGTACATAGCTGAGCGCAGGCTGATATTCGGCTCTTAAATGTTAACGTTAGGCCGTGTCTCCGACAGACACATTAACAAGTTAGCCTATTTCGGTCTTTATGTATTGTAGTAGTTAGTAGTAGTAGTTGTTGTTGTTGATATTTGCCATAACAACCACCCCTGTCGGAACGACGTGCACACGCTGGGTAGTAGGAAGCGTTGCTGTCTGATCGGGAGCTAGCCTGAGAGGCTAATAAAAGCTACATGTTACAGAGTAAGCTGGCTATCAGTACGTTATTGCACGCATATGCCTATCTTTACATAAAAATAAATAAAAAATAGAAGTAGGCTATGTCAGTGTTTTCCTCTGATCAGCTGAGAAAGTGGACACTGTCAATAGTTAGCACTGTGAAGCTGATACAATTCAGGTTGCGGTAATGCAACATTAAAGGATGCCAACCGCCATAAAACAGAGAAGAAGAAGCTGAGAAAAAGGAAATGCTGTGGGGTTGCAACAAGGTGCTTTGGATAAAAGCGTCCACCAAAAAGCATGTTACAGTGTAGAGTACATTCATTGCTCATTAACATCATTTGAGATTTTAATTTAGCATGACCTACTTCTTAAAAGGCAGCATATTAATGAAAAGGGGCCCTGTCCAAAAATACTTTCAGGTGTGGGAGTGGAGGATAGCCTCACCCTGAAACAAGGATGTGCACATTTCTGTAGCCGACATATTCCTGCATATTTTGTAAAAGATTATTCAAGGGAGGGTTTTGCTGAGCAAGCAGACCCCCCGACCCCCCCACCCCAGCTGGGGCTTAAATGCCTTGCTCAAGGGCCCATAAATGATAGTTATTGAGGGAATATAGCACTATATGACTGTCACAAACGTTCCCACCTCGCAGTCAAAGGTCATCGAGAGATGGAAGAGAAATGTCTGCTCTGCTTTATTCTTTCTTTTCTCACCTCCCTTATGCATCTTTCAAAAGCTCAGAGGCTCACAGAACTGTGGGAGTAAGAAGAGTTCCACTGCGCCTGATTTACTTATGCATGAGAGAGTGTGTATGAGAGAGAGAGATGCGCGTGTGTCTGAGAGAGAGAGAGAGAGTGCGTGTACAGTATGTGTATGAGAGAGAGACAGAGAGATAGTGTGTGAGAGTGTGTGTGTATGAGAGAGAGAGAGAGAGAGAGAGAGTGTGTGTGTGTGTGTGTGTGTGTGTGTGTGTGTGTGTGTGTGTGTGTGTGTGTGTGTGTGTGTGTGTGTGTGTGTGTGTGTGTGTGTGTGTGTGTGTGTGTGTGTGTGAGAGAGAGAGAGAGAGAGTGTGTGTGAGAGTGATGAGAGATTGTAAAGGGGGAAAGAGAGCACAGGGAGATTTAGATATGTCTTCCCCGTCTGGTACAAATTAACAGTAGGGGGTAACAGCACACCCTCAGTGCCAGTAGGATGACAAAGTGTGTGTGTGTGTGTGTGTGTGTGTGTGTGTGTGTGTGTGTGTGTGTGTGTGTGTGTGTGTGTGTCTGTGTGTGTGTCTGTGTCTGTGTGTGTGTGTGTGTGTTTCTCTCTCTCTCTCTCTCTCTCTCTCTTTCTCTCTCTGTGCTTGCATGTGTGTGTTAGTGAATGAGACTGAATTATTCAGACACAGGCTGGGATTCAAACATTAAGTCGACATAGAGATGCATCCTCACACACACACACACACACACACACACACACACACACACACACACACACACACACACACACACGCACGCACGCACATTGCTCCCTGACTTGGGCTCCTCTGGGTCCCACACACAGATGGGGCAGGAAATGTGTCACTGGGTCAAATACAGGCAGCGGCCATCTTGCCACCGCTGAGCCAACTGCCACCTTCATTAACCCTGTTCCTGTATGTGGACACCATTAACTGTTGCCAAGGCAACCACTACTTTTCCTGTACTCCCAGGCTGAGTATGATCAAACTGACTGATTTTCCAGCACAAGCCAAGGAGAGTTCAAGGCTATTGCAGGACTCTGATATGAAAAGTCCACTATCCCGTATTAAACCTCAGTAATTAATAGAAGCTGATTGGCTGACAATACAACGATCTCCCTTCCCTTACTCGACTAATGTAAGTTCCCTGTCATTATGTGTTACTGCCATGGGCGTAACCCCTGACAATTCCTATAGTGTTTCCTTGTGTTTCTCCGTCCATGTGTTCCTATAGTGCTCTCTGTCTGTCCCTTTCCCTGGGTGCATCTCTTAAAATTGCATCCATGTCTCCCTGTCTTGCATCTTCCCACTGAGGATACATGGAGAGACGCATCATGGGAGGAGAGAGGAAACGTCCTTTCCTCTGAAGCAGCATGTGAAGCCATCTCCGCTTCTGTTTACAGCGGCACAGCTGGATCTGCTACCAGCATCTGCCAGCTCGGCCAATTTGCCAGGTGTAGGGTGGTGTAATTAACGACATGGCGTTCAGCTGAAAGTCTTCCAGGAAGGCTGCTCTCCTGTATCCTCGCTCAGAGATCCTCCTCGCTCCTCAGAGCAGAAATAATCTGCGTCGGTCGGTCGGTCAGTCAGGTCCACAAAAAGTGTTGGTTGGTCCAAAAAATGTCACAATGGAGTGGATGACGTCACATTCTGACTGACATCACATATCTGGTCGCAGCTATTGTGAATCAATCTATCCCCCCCAAATCATTTACATGTAATCATTCCTTCAAACAGGCTTTGCTTGTTTGACAATGAGAATACAGCCACAGCTCGTCTTTATCCTGTGCTATTTGCATTCTTCTTCTTCTGTGTGTTTGTTTGCTCCGCTCTGCTGGTGGAGCAGTGGAACATGGGATAGCTGTCCCCCCGTCACCTGTGGAAATAGGCAGGACGGATGCACCCTGTGGAAATTAACGCTGGGATTATGCTAATCCAAATTGAACTGTGAAGTAAGAGGCTCGGCCCAGTGACCTCATCATCTCACACAGGCAGAGCATACACACACACACACACACACACACACACACACACACACACACACACACACATACTGTACATACACAGACATATACATATATATACACATGGGTATGCACACACACATATATAAACACATGGTGACAGTCACAAATCATTAAATGTTATTTGTGTGTGTGTGTGTGTGTGTGTGTGTGTGTGTGTGTGTGTGTGTGTGTGTGTGTGTGTGTGTGTGTGTCTCTCTTGCCTGTGGGTGTGCGTGTGGGTGATCGTGCGTGCATGCGTGCGTGTGTGTGTGTGAGCTGCATTATAATTTGGTCATTAGCTGTGCCCCCAAATTAACACACACACACACACACACACACACACACACACACACACACACACACACACACACACACAGACAGACAGACAGACAGACACACACACACACACACACACACACACACACCTACACACACCTTCTGCCTATGTTCTGTCATTGCCTTGGTGATGGTTCTGTTCGTGTTACACAGCTGAACATCTGCCAGAGATTGAAGATATCGAAAACATCTTTAAACCTGCCAAACTTGGGATGTTGAAAGATATAGTTTCCTCGAAGTGGCTTGAGTTGCATGAGGTCGCCTGGTTGCTATACATGACGTGGTCCTGGGCCGAAGTTGCCCTTGTTTAATGTATACTGCATGTATCGCCCATCAATTAACATGGGCGAGACACTTTTCACGAACACAGACGTTATCACCACCGGACAGTGAAATGTTGCCTTTAGGACACATAACAACAAAACAACACATGGGACCAGCGAGTAGCTTACAGCTTCTGCTTCTCTGTAACGTTACAGCCTCAGCCTGACTCACCCTGTCTGTCTGAATTTCCTCCTGCTATCGCAGGACCCATGTCAAGAGACTGCAGGTTAGCAAGCAACAGACAGGAAGTTAGGCATAGCAGCTTCGAGCTAAGACAGGAAGTTGGGTTGTTCTGCCTTCAGAGTAAAAGTATAAATTGTGTCACTTATGAGAGAAAAAACAATTTTTGAGCTGTGCAGGACAACAAATGGTTAGAGTAGTATAATAGTATAAAATATAATCTAAATCAAGT